>NC_084751.1:23989411-24024411 GCF_033978785.1 Entelurus aequoreus | reverse complement strand
CACAACTAGGAAGGTAGAAGGTGGGGATTGAACCCCAGTAACCAGCAACGCTCCGATTGCTGGCACAGCCACACTACCCACTTCGCCACGCCATCCCTGTATAAATATATATATACAGGTATATATACATATATATATATGTATATATATATATACATATTTATACTTAGATGGATATACATGTATATATATATATATATATATATATATATATATATATATATATATATATATATATATATATATATATATATATATATATATATATATATATATATTTATACATAGATGGATATACATGTATGTATATATATATATATATATATATATATATATATATATATATATATATATATATATATATATATATATATATATATATATATATATATATATATATATATATATATCCATCTATGTATAAATATATATATATATATATTTATATATATATATATATATATATGCTTATAAGCTAAGGTCTGATCATCCTGTAGCTGGCCGCCTCTGGAGAGGGTGTATAGTGTTAAAGGCCGAAACATCCAATGACCCAGAGGAACTGATGATGCGCACCCGTAAATTTTATCCGTCAGGTCTTCCATTCACGTTCACTGTTCATTTTAATGTGTTAAGTCATTTTATGCATTTGTGTTTCGCACAAGAGGTAGAACATCTCACTCTGTGTTTTCTGGAATCTGTATATATATATATATATATATATATATATATATATATATATATATATATATATATATATATATATATATATATATATATATATATATATATATATCCATCTATGTATAAATATATATATATATATATATATATATATATATATATATATATATATATATATATATATATATATATATATATATATATCCATCTATGTATAAATATATATATATATATATATTTTTTTTTTTTTTTTTTTTTTTTTTCATACAAATAAAAAAGACGTTAAAGGCTCTTCAAAACAATATATTGAGTATTTCAGAGAAACATTCTACTTTTAATAGGATAAACTGAATCCATCCCACAATGGGGAAATTATGTGGTTGCAGAGCAGATTCCAAAAGTCCACAGAAGCACAGAATTAATCAGATTTACCTTTGTGGCTATCGTGCATTTTTATACAAAAATTTAATTAAATGCTATTTTTAAACCAACATGTCAGTCAGTCAAAGTGGAATTGCCTGCCAGTCCTGAAACGGATAAAAATAAACACTAACACATTGGTCGTTTGATAAAGCACTTCGTGTAATCCGAAAAGGCGGTGAGGTTCATAGTCCGACAAATGAGCGCTGTCCCCGCCTGCCAATGTTGCCCTTTTTCAACCTAACAAGCAAACCATTGTGCCAGCTCTCCTCGGCGCCTCCATGCTGTAAACTCTGTGAACGTTTCAAAGCAAGACGCAGTGGAAGGCAGTGGTTTCTTGTAAGTATTTGCGCCATGCATTTTTTTCGGTTAATATACCGACGTTGGTAACATATTTCTCCGCTAAAAAACCTCAGAAATGTCAACGTAATGGTTCCGCACAGTCGCAACGTGTGAACGGTAGGGGACACGCCTCGCGAGCTCAGGAGTGGCTAGCTTAGCTTAGCTGTTAGCATTAGCAAAGTCAACTTACCCGCTGAAAAACATTAGCTTGCTTGTACTTGATGTGATCGTTTGACACTCACACGCGGTAACTTTGAGTCTGGAGTGTCGTTATACTGAATAAACATTAGCGTCTTCCTTAAGTAGACTTTTTCAAGATATATTAAGGGTGCGCTTGTTTTGCTATCGAATCCACAAGTTAGCCTCGTTTCTGGAGGGGCGGGGCTGCTTTTGTTGTGGTGAAATGGCAATAGCGTGTAGTAATGTAATAGACTTGTATTGCACTGTATTTCTTACAAAAAATACTGCTTCGCTTTTTTCTTCGGATATTACATTATATATGTTGCAATTAGGGCTGGGCGATATGGCCTTTTATTAATATCTCGATATTTTTAGGCCATGTCACGAATCATGATACACGATATATATCTCGATATTTTGCCTTAGCCTTGAATGAACACTTGATGCATATAATCACACCAGTATGATGATTCTATCTGTCTACATTAAAACATTCTTGTTCATACTGCATTAATATATGCTCATTTTAAACTTTCATGCAGAGAGGGAAATCACAACTAAGTCAATGTACCAAAACTCTATTTATTAAACAGTTATTAAGCAGTGGCACAAACATTCATGTCATTTCTAAACAGAAAGTGCAAGATTGTCAGAGACATTTTAAAACAAGCTATCAGTGCACTTTTGTGCATGATGTCACTAAGATGACATATCAAACCAACACTAAATTAAAGTGCACTTTTTGTACTGAACGCCACTGCAATAGTTTAAAACAAATAAAGTGCTCTTTTGTGCAAGATGTCACACAAGATATTTCAATAACTGTCAAATAAAAATTAGCTGCATAATAGGAAATCAAATAGTGTATGTCCTTCGCTATGTGGTAGGTTACTGCGGACGTTATCTCCTTCTATTTTTTTCATACGGTGTTGATCTGGAAATGGTTGCTTCTGCATTTTGTTGGTGTGGCACCGAACGGAGATGTTGACATGCGGAGTTTCAAGCAGTCATTCTGTAGGGGGTGACTTTTCAAATGATGCTATAAATTAGCAGTGCTGCTACTTTTTGTAGCAACGCTTTTGCCGCATACTTGACTTATTACGGTTGTCTGTTGAACATCTTCCCGCTTGAAGCCAAACCACTGCCAGACGATGGACCCTGTGCGGTTTTTCTTGGGAATGAATTCTTCCTTTATTTGTTACCAGATTGGCACCTTCTTTCTCTCGTATTACCACTCGTACTGCTCCACTAGTGTAGTGGATTGTCCGAAGCTTAAACAGGCAACAAAAGTAGTTTAGTACAACAAATGTATTTACCCATTATCAGAAGTGCAGGTTGAATTAAGTTGGCCGTGCAGACAGACCACATGTTACTCCGGAGTAAACAAGACACACACAAGCCAAAATCACTGTCGAGTTCCGATCTTCTGCCATTTTTTATATGTCTCTTGTGCGTCATTGTTTGTTATCTAATGCGTCACGATTGTTTTGTTTTGGTTTTGTCTGTTCCAAAACAACCTTGTATCTCTTAGTCATATTTGGAAATTCTAAACATTCTGTAGACAGGTTGGCACAACTCCATATGCACCTTTGTCCCACTGGCACAGAATAGAAGAGAAATTAAATGAGCGTACATTCTTATTAGACATGCAATATAGGTCAAAGGTCAGAAATTCTACTACATACCCGCCTTCCAGGGTCTTACGACCCTGGACCAAAACAATTTCTGATGTAGACCACTCAGTTAAATCTCTACCACAGATAGAGGCAAAAACCTCAATGTTTTTATACGAGGCAAAAATTCCGTCTATGACCCTCCTTCAGAGCGATCGCTGTTACCAGCCTGCAGTAAAACCATCTCACAGAACACAATTAGTGGCCTACCCTTTGATTTATTAAAGGAATAACAAATACTTTGATCATGAACATCATTGAACATAAATAGATGAATGTATATAGACTTATGACTGTAAGACATTTGCAAAAATATTTTTCCCGGCATTTGCAATGGATGTAGTTACCAATATTGTTAATTACCAATTAATTTTGAACACACAACTGAATTTCGTATGAGTCCATGTTCGATTAGAGCTCGTATAGATGGCTCGGTGGTGCCTCAGGCTGGTGGCCTGCCGACACCTCGTTGGGCTTTTGGCTGCCTTGGTGAAGAAAGAGATCCACTCAAACAGTCTGTCTCTGTCTCTTCTTGGGGTGTGGTTCAGTCCATTGGGCAGACTGTGCAATGGCATGTGCGCGCTGGCCACTTTGGGGAAAAGCTGAGAAAAAGTTGGAGCTGTGGGGTCTTTGGGGAAGGCGGGGGAAGAGTATGGGGCGTGGGGCTCTGGTCCAGGCCCTCGGCTTGCTTCAGGCCTCCTCGCTGCTTCGGCACTCCCGACACTTCTTTCCACAGCTGCTGGAGTCCCGGTGGACACATTGGCTGGCAACCTTAGTTGTTCTCGTCATCGCTGGCAAGGTGTTGTCTCTCCTCTCGGTTCCTTCCAGTCAGGTATCGGGTGTTGGTCCTGGATTGGCTTTGACCGTGCCCCTCTTAGTGAGTGCAAGGGAATCTGGGGTGGCTGCTTTCATCCTCAAATCTGCACAGAGGAACTGGCACACAAATTCTACATTTTGCAAACTTACCATTTTGGTCTCATGGTCTTTCCACCTTCCTAGGAAGCTGCTGGTCCTGAGAAGTGCTGATCTTGTGACTGAAGATGATAACCTGTTTTCTTAAAATAGGTGCCGTTGTTTGACCTAATCTTTTTGGGGAAACCATGTCGGGATATGAGATAATTCACAAAACATTTAATTACTGAATTGGCACCCTCCTTTGAGGTTGGGGTTGCTTTCGCCAACCACTGCAATTGTCAATCTAAATCATTACGTTCCTTTATCCTTGTATCGGATTGATCATATCGATTAAATAAAACCTCAACACGCTCAAACTTGACCCAATCCAAACTCACCTCCCCCGTCTGTCCCTCTCACAGGGACAGTGTTAGTCGTAGTAATAGTAATAGTAATAGTAATAGTAATAGTAGTAGTAGTAGTAGTAGTAGTAGTTTCAGAAACATCCAAGAAAAAGAAAAGACAGCTGATAGTCAAGTGCAGCAAGAACAGAGGCGGAGGACAGGTCATGTTTGAGGTCACTGTTCACTTTTGCAATAGTACTTTGATATTTTACAACACCTAGTGAATTATTGTGGCCTCAACAATTCACTAAATAGTTGTATTTAATTTAGTCTATCTATGATGGGACAATGCACATAAACATTAAATTCAGAAACAGATATGTTCTGTACCAGATTATATCTAAATAGCTACTTTCCATCTGCAGTCCCTGGCTACCTAAATTAAAGGGATCCAAAAATCAAGCAATAAAATGATGACACTAATTAATCATAATAAATATATACATTCATAATAATCAATAATTAATCAAAAATAATCATACTGTAGCATGTAATCAATTATAAGAAAAGTCACCAAATGCCCCTTCATGGACACATACTTACCATACAATACAACCACACCTTATTTACATCATCACACAAAGACTATACATGCTCTTGTTCACATCTGTCATCATTCGTAAAAACAACCAAGATTTTAACAGCCATACCTCACAATTTACAACAAAAATGCTCTCATAGATAAATATAATACTCATTAAATTGATGTGTCAACATAATGCCCATCTTAGTGACCGTGTGAGCAGCCTTGATTGCTCCAAAGCCACCTTTTAACTTCAAATTTTCTATTCCTTTTGTTATAACGTGGAGAAGGCTAATTGGTCTGTACATGTTCTGGTCTTCTTTATTTCCTGCTTTATGGATTTAATTATAGTAGCAGTTTCTCGACGTGGTAGGGAAAGTGTTTTCCGTTATTGATTTATTTATCAATCGTTGTTATACGAGCAATAATACAATCCTTATATGTTTTTAGGAAGATAGTGTCCAACCCATATATATATATCTCTAGATCGTGAGTCTGATAATGCAGTGAAGATTTTGTTTAACTTTGTTTCATTTGTTAATACTAAAATTAGTCCATCCTGAATAAATGACAATTATCTGCACTGATTTTGAGGGATTTTTTATTCAGGGTTTGTACAGACTGGATGAAATGTTCATTAAAATTATTACTTATGTCCAGACTGTCTGCGATAGTAGCGCCATTGATATTTAATGTTATAGTGTTGTTTCTTGTTTGCTCTTTTTCCGTAAGTTTGTATCTGGTTTTCCATAACTTTCTAATGTTCCCTTTTGCAGCTTTAATTAATTCTAAGTGAAAGTCAGCCTTAGACTTCCGCATAAACATTGTAACTTTGTTCCTCCAAACTTTTAAAATCATACGATCTGTATTTAGACCTGTTTTAATTGCTCTTTTGAGAGCTGAGTCCCGATGTCTTATTAGAATCCAAATTGTTTTATTAATCCAAGGTATTTTTTTTTTTTTTTAGCACTCTTCTTTCTGGTTTTGTATTAGTTTATTTACAGATGATCTCTTTGATTTTTGTCATCCAATTGTAATTCTAGTAGGGCTGCTTATCATTTGTATCATGTAGAAGCCGTTTATAATATCCTTAAGTTTCTTTCTACGCGTCTTATTTAACCAATCCAGATTAACGTCCCCCATGACGTTACTTCTTTCATACTATGCTGTTTTAGGATGTCTGAAAATGAATCAAGAAAAATGTCTTTAGCTGTGGTCGGTCGGTATACTACAATTACCTTGAAATACATTTCTGAGGAAAATGTGATTTTAATTTCAACATACTCAAATTGATCTACTTTTAATGTTTTCCCTTTCATAAATCATAATTCCCCCCCTTTGTCACTCGATCTGTATTTTCTGTAATCTTGTCCCCCGGGACATTAATTAGAACAAAAGTTGTTGTGGGTTTTAACCATGTCTCTGATAGACACGGTAATCCGGATTAGAGTCTGACAGTAACTGCTGTATTTGTTCAGTATGTTTCCTGTGGTAGAAAGTTTAATAATGCGGACACGTTTGTTACTGAATACTTTCTACAGATTTCTGTCTCTAAGCGACTTTGTGTATGTAATAAGTAACTACAATTTTTTGATGTGCTTAAATTTGTTATTTTGGCTCAGCTGTTGTATAGCTGCTAGCTCCTTGTAGCCTACAGCAGGAATGTCCAAATTGCAACCAATAGCTATGTTTTTAACAGACAACCGAAATAATTGAAAATGTGGTATTTGCGTATCGGTTCAATCAGCGGCAGCTACGCCCTGTTTTATCATTTGACCTAAATTTTTGGTTTCGTAGGCAGGACAGAGGGAACAATGTGGGTCATTAGTTGTCCATCTTACACCATTCTAATTGTTGTAAGGATAGTTCACATGAGCGGCCATACCTTGAATCCCACCATATATAAGAGTCAAAAGGCTCCTATTATGAGTCGTCTAATTGGTGATCATACACTTTGGCGGTTTGGGTGGCAGGGCACACGGACGCACCTCCGTCAGCCAGTGCTAGGACAGTTGGAGCAGTCCCCATCCTCCACTCGTTCCCCAGTAGTTGTCAGCTGATGTCGTGCTGTCAGGCAACATCAGGAAGTTCCTTCTGTGCGGTATTGAATTGTCAGGGCACAGTTCGTAAGCAGGTCATTACAAGGTGTGTGCAGGTTGACCACAAAGGAATGCTTCAAAGATTGTGTTGAACATTGTCCGTTGACACTTATGTCCAGCAGGGGTCTGTTTGTATCCTGCTGTTCGTCCTGCTGTCACACCTGTATTTTTTGTGAGCATGTTCTGGCTACAACTTTGGAGCTTGTCTTGTTCAGAGAAGCTGGCAGTCCCCCGGCTGCACATCCTTTCCACCCTCGCTTGACACAACCGTGGCTACCACCCAAGTCCGTCTGTATGGTTTTACGTTTTGTTGAGGTTTTTTCCTCCAGAATTTGGAACTCAAAACATGTACACCCATCGTTTTCATATCCTCTCGGTTAGTTCAATTTTGCATATCACGTTTTAAAATTACAGTCTTAACTATCCCGTTAATTGCTAATCAATAACCTTAATTCAAAGATTATACGTACTACTTCATGTGTATTTAAGTACCCTTTTAATTCACTTAAAGATTATCTATAAGTTAATTTAAACTATCATTTGTCTATCAGTAGGCGCGAGCAAGCTGTCATGCTTGCACTCTGACCTCCTGCTGTACGTGATATTCTCCAAAACAAAAGAATGTATTTATTCACGTTTCTCCTTATCTTTCAGCTAAATCTTTTAATCTTTTAACTTTTAACGTCCGCACTGTTTTTATTTTTATTGTCTGCATTTTAATTTTGCTTTTATTTTCTTTCATTTCACTTTGTTGTCTGTGAAGCACTTTGAGTCTGCCCTTTCCTGGAAAAACGCCACACAAACAAAGCTGCCCCGCCTTGCCTTGCCTGTCTCCGACTGGTTATCCAACCTAGTCACAACAAACACACAAGGCCATGCTCTAAGCGCCAGGCTTAATCACACTTCTCCTCTTTTTAACACTTTACATATCGGCTCTTATTCTATTTATTAATGTAGGCTGTTATTTGTAATTATTATTCAACACTATTCACAGCAAACGGTTGTAAAGTTATAGTTATTCGCATTATACTCTCAAAATCTATAGCTAATTGAAAGCTGTTGAGATCTGGTTTGCCTCCTTCATCTCAGTGGCCTAGTGGTTAGAGTGTCCGCCCTGAGATCGGCAGGTCGCAAGTTCAAAACCCCGGCCGAGTCATACCAAAGACTATAAAAATTTTTGGAGCCAAATCACCAAAAATGATTCCCGGGCGCGGCACCGCTGCTGCCCACCGCTCCCCCCACCTCCCAGGGGCGATCACGGGAATGGGCCAAATGCAGAGGACAAATTCCACCATACCCAGTGTGTGTGTGACAATCACCGGCACCCCAACTTTAATTCTAACTTCATTCTGTCATGCCATTATCCTCTTCTAGCTCAACATCCAGAAGTATGGTGTACTGCAATGTCTAAATAAAAATATAAATTACTCCAAACTAAAATGTCGGACTGCACTTTAAAGTTACTTTTATTAAATTAATTTCCAAACTAACCACCACCACAGCAGACATCTTCCTCAATCCTATCCCAATACTCCCATAAATTAGAAAGGTGTTTCACAACAGTGGTTAAGTAGTTATTTTAAGTAATAGATCTCAATATGTAGAAATTAATAAGACTAAATCTTTACCAGAAAGAGTAACTTGACAGAGTATATGAACTAACTTCTTGAGAATAATAATTGATCATAAATATGTTTGAAGCCACATATTGAACATATTAAAGAAAAATATCCAAATCCATTGCTATCCGGTATAAAGTAAAACACATGCTGAATAAGAAATGTCTGCACATGTTATATTATTCATTTATTTTTCCATATGTAATATTGTTTTGAAGTTTGGGGAAATGTTTATAGAAGAAATATAGACCCAATACTTAAACTTAAAATGCTCATTTCAATATTACACAAAGCATTATTGTTATGATCATACCAATCTATTTTTTATAAGTCATAATGTGTTAAATGTTCAGATAATTTAATTTTAAAACAATGGCAATTATGTTTCCGAGTAAAGAACAACAGCCTTCCAGTTTGTATTCTTAGCTTGTTTACATTATGAGGAGAAAACTATCATTTACGGGGATATTGATTTTTGAAATAGGTCAAGTAAAATAAAATAAAAACACAAATGTATTTCAGTTTTAGGAGTTAAATGATGTACCATCCTCAGTGATGAGCTGAACACATGTAGTTTTTTGTTATGGTTTTGGAGACCTTTGAAAGGTAAAGTTTTTTGAACATTATAAAATATAGTAACAATTACTTTCATCTTTTAACGTTGATGTTCCAGGTAATTTAATGTTCAGTAAATGTATATCATAGGCCAATATAAGCTTTGGCTTCCGCCTATTCTTTTTTCGGTCATTCTTTTTTCTTTTCTTTTCTGTGTGTAAATGTGTATGATTGTTAATATGTCTAATTTACTGTTAAACTGCTCACACAAATTGGTTGATGGTTGATTATATGACCAAAATAAACTTATTTCATTTATTCATTCATTATCTATCGCACTCATAGTTTTATTCCATTTTGCATGTAATTATCCCCTTTCACTCAAACAACTAAACAAACAAACAATTAAACAAACTTGCAGCTAACCACAATCAACAGCATACCATTTACGAATACCTTCATTTGTCACTTTCTCATCTTTTCTTCACTTTCGTTTTCCTTTACAAACAACATCCTGTATCCATCTCTTCCTTACACTTCACACAATGTTTCTATTTTCTGTTCTCCTAGAAACCATTCACATAACGTAAGGTTATAAACATCCTTTTCCCATATTTTCTCAAACCATCCTCTTCACCCTCAATCTGTTTTTTCACCTGCTCTCTCTTCCTCTCTCTCTCACTTTCTCTCCTTCTCTCACAATACAAACACAATAATCCAAAATAATCAGTCTTATAAAATAATTTTAGCTTTAGATATGATTTAGGGCAGTGGTTTTCAAACTTTTTTTTCCCCAGTAAAATAAAGAAATAAAATACAGCATAATGTCATCATTTTCTGATTTATTAAATTGTATAACAGTGCACCATATTGCTCATTTGTTGTGGTCTTACTTGACTTATTTGGACAAACAAAAAAAATAAGAATAACTAAAACGTTTTAAAAATTAAACAAGTGATTAAATTATAATAAAGATTTCTATACATATAATCAATCATCAACCTTCTTTGGATATTGTAATAGAGATCCATCTGGGCTCGTGAACTTGATTCTAAATATTTATTTTGTTGAAGAATTATTCTTCTATAATTATATTTATAAAGGATTTTGAATTGTCGCTATTTTTAAAATATTTAAAATCTCAGGTACCCCTTGGCATACCTTCAAGTACCCCCCTTTTTTGTCCGGGCGGAAACACCATACCCTCCTTTGAGAACTACTGGTTTAGCCTATAAAAAAAATCCTTTGTCTCATACATCATTAGACTGTACAACTCCTCTTTGGGGGGGCTAGGATGACAGGGAATGCAAAACAATAACAGTGCAATACTTTTTTATATCATGGTCGTTAATGCCTAGTTTCTCTTATTTTACTGTTCTATTTTTATTCTCCTTGTAATATTTTTCTATTTTGTTTCCATTTATACCCTTATTAGTTACTGTTTACTTTTTACTTCTTCTTCCTGAGGGAACTCTCCTGAAGGAATCAATAACGTTTTATCTGTCTATCTATCTATCTATTACTAACCCGAGCACAATTCATGACGTCATGCTCATCTTGCAGACAGTTATTTCCATTTAGTTTTATTCTCTACATGTAATTCTACATGCACCAATGTCACATAGAAATTTGCTTTCTTTGTTATTTATTTACATTATTATTTCTGGTTTACTTGCTGTCCGTTTATTTAAGTTCTCATTTTTTGGTCTGTCTTCCTTCTGATTAGAATTTGTTTAACGCTTCTCTACGTTTTGTTTTGACTGTGGCGCTGAGTGTCGACGCTTATCTGTACTTCTTCAGACTACATGTTTCACAGTTTGCACAGATGCCCTTAGATGTTTTAGAATATAAATTTTACTTTTATTTTATTGTGTGTTTATTCCTAAAAAAAATTAAAATGTCAATGTATAATCAATTTATCTTTATCAAATTTAATTCAATATTATTAATTTATTTGTTGTATAACTATTAATTCAAAGTTACAATGTGTCCTAATCTAGGATGTGCGTGCGTGTGTGTTTGTCTCAACTTCCACACAGGAACTGGATGGATCAGATAAGCAACAAGGCTGTTCAATACAGTATATTACACACATAATTAATGACTAATGAATTTAACAATGCTTCAATGTCCCAGTCCAAATGTATGTATTGATATTTAAATGTTTATTTATTCATATACAGTATATTTTATTTTTCCTATTATCAAAACCAACCTGTCAGCCTTCTGTTCAGATTTGAGTACAGCTGTCCACTATATATATTTATATATATATTTTTTATTTATTTATTTTTGTATTCTTTAAACCTAGCTCAATGCTAAACTAATCCAATGCTATGCTAACTCAATGCTAACCTAGCTTAATGCTAACCTAGCTCAATGCTATCCTAGCTCAATGCTATCCTAACATTGTCACACCTCTTCGGCCCACGCCACAGCCTCGTCACCCGCACACATCCCTTATCTTAAAATGTCTTCCAACTGAGACTCCTTTTTTTATTTTTTATTTTTTTTTATTTTATTTTTTTTTATATGCGTCACACAGTCACTCACACAGAGAATTTACCAGCACAGTTAAAAGTAAATGCAATAGACAACTATTTTTCTCATCCAGAAGCACAGCTGTATCATATCAGAACCTTAATAATAAGAACAACATTTATCATTCACTCTTAGATGGACAAATAGTCAAGTTTGGGTCAAGTTTAAGGAGGGTATTCTGGAATTCCCTGCTTAGGCTGCTGCCCCCGCGATCCAACCTCAGAGAGCGGAATAAGATAATTAAATGGATAGATCATTCACTCATATGTTTTCTGTACATAAACTTTGTCTACTTTCTCACACGCACACACATTTTAGACAATTTCCCAACTTTTACAGATAGCGGGGCTGTGAGAAAAAGCGTGAAGGGAGGTTGCGAGAGGGGGTGAAGAAAAGGAAGGGGGGAATTAAACCAGATAAGAAACCAGGTGCTACACAAAAGTTATTAAATTACGCATATATCTAAATGTACCAACATAAACTGAATCACTCAATACACACACATTTCAGCATTCATCATTATACACACACATTGTTAAATTACCATACCACCCCATTGTCCGGACAAATATAAACAACTAATGCACGCGTGCTTTTGTGGAATCGGCCGTCTCATATCACAAAAACCAGGTTCCATCATTGCTCATAAAACGGCGATTAACCCGTTTCATTGGAGCAGCACCTGCGTTATCAAACTGACCAACACGGATCACTGGCCTCTAAGGCGCCATAGGACCACCAGGAATCACCCGGCAATCCTACAGACATCGTGTCTGGTCAGTCCCATACAGTTTCACCAAGTTTCACCAAAGCTCTACCATATGGAGCCCGAGACGCCAACTGTCTATTCTGCAGCCATTTAAACAGATTCGTGACAACTTGGCTCAGTTGATCTCCTTTACCGGAGTCACTGAATGGTCACCTAATAAGAGGCTTTTTTACACGCTGAGTCACAAGGACTAGGGACCGCTGCAGTTTCCACATAGACAGGTGTCTCGCACTTTCACAGACGTATCAATTTTATATGGGCCAAATGTCACACCAGTTAGCAAACCTTGCCTTAAATTTATCTTTGTCCAACTCTGGCTAAATCTGATGCACTTGCAGAAAGAAGCATCCTCTGCCAGCAACGACAGAGGATGAAGAGGTTAAAATAAATTTTTTGTCTCACATCGTCTGTGCTTCTACACTCCAAAACACCAAAATTCTAATAACAATCCCCTTATGTTAAAAACAAGAAATCACAAGTTTTCAACAAACACACAGACAAATGATCACATATAAAACAACTCAATCCAACCATAATTTACCCCATTCCAGGTTGTTTTTGGAGAACCTGACTAAACCTATCTTTTATCAAAAATAGATTCAGCAATTAGTCTTATCGATCCGGCTCTCTCCAGGCAGAAAATGTTTACACTTTAAGCAAAACGCTTACCTTGTTATGCGCGCGTGCAGCACACTGTCTGCCTGACAGAGAGAGTGGGAGCGGCTGTCGACCTGTAGCTTCTAAACCATCCTGTTCGTGACGCCAATTTGTGTAGTGGATTGTCCGAAGCTTAAACAGGCAACAAAAGTAGTTTAGTACAACAAATGTATTTACCCATTATCAGAAGTGCAGGTTGAATTAAGTTGGCCGTGCAGACAGACCACATGTTACTCCGGAGTAAACAAGACACACACAAGCCAAAATCACTGTCGAGTTCCGGTCTTCTGCCATTTTTTATATGTCTCTTGTGCGTCATTGTTTATCTAATGCGTCACGATTGTTTTGTTTTGGTTTTGTCTGTTCCAAAACAACCTTGTATCTCTTAGTCATATTTGGAAATTCTAAACATTCTGTAAACAGGTTGGCACAACTCCATATTCACCTTTGTCCCACTGGCACAGAATAGAAGAGAAATTAAATGAGCGTACATTCTTATTAGACATGCAATATAGGTCAAAGGTCAGAAATTCTACTACACTAGCACCACAGCTAACGTTACCTATGTCTTTACCTCTCTGCTCCGCGAGAGCGTATGACAGTATGTGACGTATGTAAGAAGGTGCGCTTGTTTTATGTCTCTGTGAGAAGGAGTGACAAGAAAGAGTGAGACAAGCCTGTAGTGTAATGCCCGCAGCTAAAAGCAACTGCGTGAGAACGTATACTCGAATATCACGATATAGTCATTTTCTAAATCGCACAGAGACAAACCCGCGATATAGCGAGTATTTTCGATATATTGCCCAGCCCTAGTTGCAATATGTGTTTATTAAGATTGGTTGCCACACAAACATAAAATATGTCTTACTTAACTTACTGTTCAAATTAAAATAAAATATGTCTTACTTAACTTACTGTTCAAATTAAACTATATGCTGTGATGTCTTTGCATGTTTTTGATCAATACATTATGCCCACTTTTTTTCCACTGCAGGTGAAGAAGCAATGGAAGTGCAACTTGAACAGTCGGACGAAGACCTCGCATTTAGCAACGCAGATGCTAATGGTGAGATCAGTGAGTTTGGTTGTTTTATGTTTTTTAGATATACACTACCGTTCAAAAGTTTGGGGTCACATTGAAATGTCCTTATTTTTGAAGGAAAAACACTGTACTTTTCAATGAAGATAACTTTAAACTAGTCTTAACTTTAAATAAATACACTCTATACATTGCTAATGTGGTAAATGACTATTCTAGCTGCAAATGTCTGGTTTTTGGTGCAATATCTACATAGGTGTATAGAGGCCCATTTCCAGCAACTATCACTCCAGTGTTCTAATGGTACAATGTGTTTGCTCATTGGCTCAGAAGGCTAATTGATGATTAGAAAACCCTTGTGCAATTATGTTCACACATCTGAAAACAGTTTAGCTCGTTACAGAAGCTACAAAAATGACCTTCCTTTGAACAGATTGAGTTTCTGGAGCATCACATTTGTGGGGTCAATTAAACGCTCAAAATGGCCAGAAAAAGAGAACTTTCATCTGAAACACGACAGTCTATTCTTGTTCTTAGAAATGAAGGCTATTCCACAAAATTGTTTGGGTGACCCCAAACTTTTGAACGGTAGTGTACGGTAAATGAGTGCACACTTTGTTCTTCAACCAAACCAAAACAAGCAAGTCTACTCATGGGAGGAGAATACATTAAAAATCTGGCTGGTTCTATGTAGCATGTGGACCTGCTGTTCTGTGGCTCCCAAGCCCATTTTTTAATCCAGGAAGGGAACACGGTGAATCTGAGTGTACTCCAGTCTGTTGTTGGCTGCCCAGTGAAAGCAAGTCACTGGGGTGAAACATACTGCAGACACAGCACTTCATGTACAGTATATGTCCACATTAGTCAAAGTAGTACCCTTGTACAATTACTGTCTCACTATGGGTACTATTTATAATATCCCCGTAGTTGTCTACAGACATATTTCTGGTTTAAAGGGGTCATATCATGCTTTTTTTCCCTACATTGTAAACACCTCTCCGTGGTCTGTATAACATGTAATGGTGGTTCTTTGGTGAAAAATATAAACTAATCTTCAAGCCAATTTTTTTCTCCCTTTTAAAACTTTGAGAGGTGGAGTTGTTAGATGCAATTACAAATTACATGATGGTATTACGTTCACACCCCAACACTGTATTGCCTAACAATCAGTAATCATGATTTCAGTATTGATAAAAATAATGTTAATGATTATTTTGGCCATAATTGTGCAGCCCTATGTGTAAGACTAGATTTCATACATGAACCCTATTTTTATCTACATGGACAAAAAGTGCAGTTACGACTTATGGCCATCAGGTGCCATCTTTCAAAATTCTTACATTTGTTTTTATTTTTGAATCTCTTATGTCCTGTAAGTGGTATCTTGCACAATTTTCACATTTATTTTAGTTATTATTATTTATTTTTTTCTGCCATATTACTTTGTTTATAAGGCTTTTGTTGTTTTCATATTTACATTCAATTTCAGTATATTTCTGGTTTAAAGGGGTCATATCATGTTTTTTCCTTTACATTTTAAACACCTCTCTGTGGTCTACATAACATGTAATGGTGGTTCTTTGGTGAAAAAAATAGACCAATCTTCAAGCCAATTTTTTGCTCCCTTTTAAAACGTTATGAGAGGTGGAGTTGTTAGATGCAAATTAACCTCTCCTCACCACGCCCCCTCACGCTGTGTGAGCATTCGCCCCAACCTGCAGCTTTCAATCAATCAATCAAAGTTTATTTATATAGCCCTTAATCTCAAAAACCCACATCAGGGCAAGAAAAAACTCAACCCAATGGGAACAATGAGAAACCTTGGAAGGGACTGCAGATTTATTTTGAGTGACTTTCACCACAACACAATATCCCAGTTAATATATCTAGGCCAGCGGCTCACCGTAGTTTGTTGTCTGCACTAAGGAAGAAGGCAATGCGGTCAGACGAAAGAGAGGAAGGAAGCTCTGCTGACGTACAGGTCTGGAACTATGCGCTGACTAAGGTTTAACTTCTACTAAGTCCAGCTTTCTAATGCTAGGTTCTGGACGTATACATGTGTATATTGACAATAAAAGGCTTTTCTATTATATATCATGTAAATAGCTGCACGGCTGCTTCGAGTTGGAAACAAATAGAGGCTCAAGGCTATTAGGTAAGCTACGTGCTACATGGCGAACATACTAACAGATTATATAACTTACTTGTCCAATACCAAACACAGTAGGCACTGATTCAATTAAAAGTCGTTTTTAGAAAAATCATTATTTTGCCGCAGGACGATGACGCTATTGTCTTACAGTAGAAGGTAAGCTAAAAAGAAAAGGCACACACACAATGAACCCCTGAGAAGTGACCAGTAGTGTACTGTACTGGGCAGCAAATGACGTGGACGGCCCTGCCTCCCCAAAATGGCTGCAGCCTGGACACAACAAATCGAGCTTACATTGCTAAAGTGCCATTCACACATTTGTAACCTACTGTTATTACAATTTCATTGTGTCCTTCATTGCCTTAAATAGTTGGCACCAAGCACCCCGTTAAAAGTGTTTTTCGGAAAATAAATTTTTTTGTGAAGGTTTGTGGGTGAAGCAGAACCCACGGAGTGACTTCTTCACTGTTAAAGAAACATTGCTGCGAAACAAAAAATTTAGCCAGGCCCTTTCACTTCTTCAGATGAGACTGGAGGTGTGAATAGTGTCCTGAGTTCGGTAACACAACCAATAACATTTTCGTTGTGGAGTTGTGTTTTAGGCATTTTGTCGTCTTATCTACAGATGCGCGCGCATAAACTAAAAATGGCACACACGCGCAAGGCAGTTTGTGTAGTTTTATACTACCGGTATATATGGACAATCCACTGACGATGTTCCCAATTTGTGACGTCACCAATTGTGCACATTCCAAATGGGCCGTTTGGAGGAAGTAAATAGAAAAGCAAAAGTTTTATACATAACTATGCAACGCCTCCACGCTTTTGATTTTCGGGATTTATGCAGATCCCAAATGCACAGCAGCAGGTACCAATAGGTAAGAGAAGTTGGTGTTGCATGATAGGGCCTCTTTAAAACCGCATTCTAGGTGCTAATCGTAGCAAGCCAATATTGATCACCAAAAGCCTTGTTTAACATTCAGTAGGCCCTAATTGTACCCCCGGTGGTATTCATTACCTCTCATTGACGGTCTTTCCTCACAGGTAAGCGGCCGGCAGAGGACATGGACGAGGAGCACGCCTTTAAACGCTCTCGCAACGCAGAAGAGATGTTAGAATTGCGCGTGCTGCTCCAGAGCAAAGTGAGGACAGGTTCCACCTTCTTCGCACCGTTGTTTGTTTTTGTCTGTCCGTTCAATTTGTTTCCTCTTTCTGAGAATGACCCCCTGCCGTTTCACAGAATGCCGGCGCCGTTATCGGAAAGGGCGGCAAGAACATCAAGGCCCTGCGCACCGACGTGAGTAAACAGACGAAACACTGCATTTAAGTTGCAACATCTGTTAAATTATTTTTTTAGGCACAATAATACCACCTTGCTGGCTCATTCCCCTAATTAGTTTCCCCAGTTTTTTAAATGTAAAATCCAAATAAAAGAAAATGGAGTACTTCCAATACATGACATATTTTAGCCCCACAAGGTTGAAGATTTAATGAATCAACAGGTTTTCCAAATTAATTTTATTACAGGAACTTAAATGTTTGTAGTGATTTGGATGGTTAATTGTATCCCACCAGTATATATTTGATTTAAACATTTATACTTTTTGTTGAGGTGGAATCTTGGGCCACCTCACGATTAAATTATAAATCGATTTTTTTTATACATCTTTTTTATATTGTATATTATTATTTTATTGTATGTTATGTATTATAAATGCATTATATTTATTAATGATAATTTTGAAAGGCTTCTCCTTTGTCTGCTAACGTATGCAGTATTGACTTGTTTCTGGCTATTAGATATGAGCGCACACAGCATTGCTCCACAGTGGAACCTCGATTTACAAACTTAATTGGTTCTTGAACTGGGTCGTGAATCAAAAAGTTTGTATAGAGAAGCAAATTTCTCCTGTATTTCTGTCCTGTATGCCCTGCTCTGCCAACACGCGCATACAAACAGAAATCTCTTTGGTGCCCTCACAAATGACCAGGAACCACAAAAATCCTTAACTTTAACAACCATATCACTACAATAATGAACATTTAAAAAAGATGCATAAAGGAAGGGGGCGGGGCGAAAGTGCCGTGTGTGTCTGCAGAAAAAGCTGAACAAGAGGTATCTCCTCTTCTCCTTCGCTGTGTACGTAGTCTGCTCTGGCATATTTTTCCAAACAAGTTTGGTCTCCTCACAATTAAAATTTGTTGTGGTATAAAGCATGTTTTGTCGGTTCTTCCATACTTGCAAGAGCCATTAATGTACTCTTCATAAAATGTCTTTTTTTTTTTTTTTTTACTCCACAACGATTCCCTCCTTCTTTCCATGCTTGCTATCTTATTAGGACTCATTTTGAGTTAGCAAAATGGACACAACTCGTCAAAATGGGGGAAAAAACACAGAAAAGGCACACACACAATGAACCCCTGAGAAGTGACCAGTAGTGTACTGTACTGGGCAGCAAATGACGTGGACGGCCCTGCCTCCCCAAAATGGCTGCAGCCTGGACACAAATTCAATGAATGAATAAAGCGTTTGTACACAAAGATATGGTTGACACACAGAGGCATATTTGGCCCAATCTAAAAGTTTGGAAACTGAGAAGTAACAAATAGAGGGGTTTGTAAATCGAGGTTTCACTGCTGCCTCTTCAATCTTTCTTGATTACCGTCACCCTGGATTGACGATTCAGGGACAATCATATTTTATTTAAAACGATGAGCTCCGAAATGATTCAGTGACTTGAAATCTATTCTTTAACTATTTGGACAAACATTTAACCAATGTGACTGTGAAATAAATACTGGCTACTGAACACTGTAGGTGATGTTTCCTATATTCCTCTTATTTCTTGTAAGGGAATTAGATATGCATGAATTATGGATATAAACAAGCAAGTAAAGTCAAAGTCATCTTTAATGTTATTTTGGCAACATGTGCTGAACATACAAGAAAATCTAAAAACTAATTTTTTTTATTTTGAACCACGGTCTGAGCTGACTGGGAAAAATTAATTCATGAGGGTCAGGCCCATTACAGCAATTGATAATATATCAATAATAATTGTCAGTGTCTATCTCACGATAATATAAACGCACCAGGTTTAGCGTTAGCATTAGCATTCGGTTCACTCAGGTTGAGACGAACTACGCAAATGGCGTGTCACTGACTACTTTTATAGTTTGTAACAAAATATATAGTTAATATTTGATGTGATTTACCGTTGTTTCACTCTTCCTTCATTTCACATTTCTCCAAACTACAAAGTCCCAGTGAGCAGCTCGCCTCGTCGCTTTGAAGTCCGATTGATACTTTATAATCCTCTGTAAATACGTTTAAGAGTCTGTTCACTTCTCGTAGCTTTGCGTATTGAAATTAAGTTTGTAAAAATTCATAAACAACATAAACTGCATACTAGTTTAAAGATTACGGCTGAGTAAAAACAATGCAAGATAGTCCCACTGATCAGCGTTTTTTTGCACACAGATCCCTCACAAAAAAAGTTTCTGCGAGTCGAGTTTCTTTCGTTTTTCTTTCTCGTCGTCATGTATTTTGTAATAGAAATACACCAACGATAAGAAATTAACAAATCATCTCGCATACTGTAAAGGCAGTCGTTGTGTTCGAATACAACGTTTTTAGGAATGACCCAACTGTGTTCAATCAATTAACCGATGACAGCACAGCCCGCCCCTCGAAGGTTCTTGGAGAACGTCTGAAAGTCCCACTTTGCTACCAGAAAATAAAAATAGTTCCTATTAATTTAAATCTACTTGGGTAAATTTTGTTGGAAACAGACGGGTACTTTTTTTTTTTTTACACAGCCTATTTTCATTTGTGTGCCTTCTAAAACTACAGAATATCCCCCGTCAACGAAATCTTCGACTTTGCCATGAACACCAATTCATATCTATGGCTGACAGCATTGTCACATTGTGTGGATATTAATCTGTCCTGATTTATTCATCTATTTTCTAATTTCTTCTTCATAGCAGATTAATTACTCTGTTGTAATGTGGTTCCTGTAAAACTTCTGTTAAAATTTACACAGCATTTATTTCGCTATTTCACATTCAAGATAGCTCAGCGTCCCTGCTAGCATAGTTTGTCCTTTCCTCATCCCTCCTCCATGTGTGTCTGCATTAGATCTGCATTTTAGAACAGTCTATTACTTCAACGGACGTAAATAATAATTTAGAATCGTCCACGTTCCAGTCGTGATGCATTGAAAATCAATATTTTTTCTACCTTGATTTGTTTTGCAATATCATTTTGAATGCTATCTTAGGCGGAATAATCTGAACTCTGTTGACATTGCCTCTGCTGATTGCAGCCAAGTAGTCCACTTAATTTTTTATCAATGGCTTCAATACACAACTTATCAACAATTATGTCCACATAATCAACAGAACAATAAATCCGTTATCATGCTCAGCTAAAAAATGATATTTAATGCAATGCCCCAGTTGCTGTTTCACTACTATCCATCCATCCGTTTTCTACTGCTGGTCCCGAATATTGAAAACATAATTTGTACCATAATATTTGACCATAAATGGGTCTTGAAGAAGAGATGAGGGTGTATGGAAGTACTATTGTAGCAAAATTATTTGCAAACGTGTATCTGAATCTGTGCGCGTCTAATCCAATTTGCGTCCGTGTGTTCTAATTTGTGTGTCTGTATATCAATGAGTGTGTGTATTCAGATCTGCGTTTTTGATTCATGTGCGTGTGTTTTAGATTCGTTTACGTGTGTTTTAAACTTGCGTACATATGTTTAAAGCTGTCTGTCTGTCCCTAATCAGAAATAACCCTTTATTGGGTGTCTTTTTTTACATGTGACTTTTGCGACAACTCTGCGCATCCAGATCCGTGAGCGTGTAATACAACGTGTGCACGCCCATTCAGAAGTGTGTGCATGTAATACAATCTGCGTGTGCGTATCTGAGTTGTGCCGTCATTTAACCAACCACGGAAGACACCACGCAATTAAAACCAATCAGAAACAACGTACAGCTAAGGTGTGTGAAAGAGAGCCGCCAAAACACGCCTTACGTTGTTTCTGATTGGTTTAAATTGCATAGTGTCTTCTGTGGTTGGTTAAATGTATGCACAGTGGATTGACGGCTTGGTTTGGGATTGGTTATTCCAGTGATTTTTAACATGTTAAGAGTTGTCTGTCTGTAATTTATACTCCCACGAGTCGGCGCCTTGCAGCCACTGATCATGTTATTCTGCGTTGAAGTAAACAACGATGGACCACACTCGAACACTTGCTCAGAGCTACCAATCTTCACGTTTTGAGCGTGACAGTCATGCAATTTAACCCTTTCTCATGTGACATCCCACACATTTTTCATGCTTATATTTCATATTCACTACATTTTTTTCATACTAATAAACTTTGGTTTTTGCACCTTGTTGTAGTTTGAGTAACTCTGATTGATTGATTGAAATAATCAATCCCAGACCAAGCCATCAATCCACTGTGCCTACATTTAACCAACCACAGAAGACCACTACGCAATTTAAACCAATCAGAAACAACGTAAGGCTGGTCTTGGCGTCTCTTTCACACCCGTCAGCTGTACATTGGTTCTGATTGGTTTAAATTGCGTGGTGTCTTTTGTGTTTGGTTAAATGTAGGCACACATCAAATACGCATGCAAAGATTGTATTAAACGCATGCATTTCTGAATGTGTGCGCACGTTGTATTACACGCTCACGAACATGGATGTGCTCCCTCAAATCTTACATGGCAAAAGTGTTGCAAGAGTCATGTGTAAGTAGACCGCCTATCGAGGGTTCTTTCTGATTAGAGGCAGACAGACAACTTAAAACACACAAACGAAGATCTAAAACACACGAACAAGGATCTAAAACATACGGACGAGGATGTAAAACACGAACGAGGACCTAAAACACACAAACGAGGATTTGAAACACACGTATGCAAATCTGAATACACACACTGAAATTGATATACAGACACACAAATTTGTACACATGCATACAAACTGTACTACACGTGCACACTTTGAGATACACGTCTGCAAATAATTTTGCTACCATAATACTTCCATAAGGGTGTCATTATGGTCAATGTGGTACATATTTTGTCAGTAGGGTTGATGACTGTCATTCCCTGACTTTGCCACTAGGTAGAGGTAGTTGTTTCTCATTGGGCCCCATTCACCCACTTGCCCAAGTGGAAAAAGCTGCAGAGCGGTGCAGATTCTGGTCTTACAGGCTTTATACAAGATATGCGCTTTGGGTTGAGCCCCGAGATGTGGGCTTTCCCTGTCATAGCCAGCCTCACAGCCTGTCATGTACCACCTCTGTGGCTGGAATAAATCCAGCACCCCTGGAAGGTGAAACATTATATTGCACTTGAAGTTTGGATGCAGTGTACACCACATATAAAATGGTAAAAGAAACAGAAAGCGATCAAATCTAATCTGATTGGGAAAAAGTGCAAACATCCTTTTGAGATGAGGATAAAAGCACCATTTTCCACCGCTTATTCCCCCCGGGGCTGCGGGGGGTGCTGGAGCCTAACTCAGCTACAATCGGGCGAAAGGCGGGGTACACCCTGGACAAGTCGCCATCTCATCGCAGGGCCAACACAGATAGACAGACAACATTCACACACCAGGGCCAATTTAGTGTTGCCAATCAACCTATCCCCAGGTGTATGTCTTTAGCACAATAATGCTAATATGAATTAACAATTAAAAATCAAAATGCACGTCTTTTACCTGTCTCTGTCTCTGCTCGAGTGGAAGAGAAGGAGGGTACGACCATGGCGGAAGGCAGCGCACATACATACAGTTACCTTTGGATATCCTTGGGCTATTTGAATTTTAAAGCATACGATTTCTGCTGGACCGTGAGGTCATCATTGAACTATGTGACTATTTAGTAGTAGGGCGTGGCCCATAAAACGATATCAATATATATCGCGATAGACATGTAATCATATCAATATAAAATATGATCGATAGATATATTTTTTGTACAGAGCGAAATCAATTAAAAATTACTGCTGCAGAGAGCAAATACATTGTGGATAAAAGAGGAAAAGTCACTTCCATAGTATGGCAGTTTTTTGATTTTTTCCAAACGGATTGTCGTCCTTCTCCAAGCTCATCTTTTCTTATCAACACATGTTCGTTTTCTATTCGGATGTTCGTAAACAGGTATGGGCTAAAGTGCAGGACTGTATAACTAAAATAAATAACAAAATATAACACGTGGTGGCGACTTGTCCAGGGTGTACCCACCTTCCGCCCAAATGCAGCTTAGATAGGCTCCAGCACCCCCCGCCGAGCGTAAGGAACAAACGGTAGAAAATGGATGGATGAAAGTCACTTCCATAGTATGGCAGTTTTTTATTTATTCGGATGTACGTAAACAGGTAGAAACTAAAGTGCAGGACTGTATAACTAAAATAAATAAATAAAATATAACACGTGGTAGCGACTTGTCCAGGGTGTACCCCACCTTCCGCCCGAATGAAGCTGGGATAGGCTCCAGCACCCCTCGCGACCCCAAGAGGGACAGGCGGTAGAAAATGGATAGATGGATAACACGTGGTATTTTTAAAATAATAAAAATAGCATGGGAGAATACGGATAAAATAGACGTGCGTAACTCCAAGCCTGTAGAAAAACACTTCAGCGCTAAGGGTAGAGTAGGGCCCATTGTGCTTTCATCCGCTTGTCTTTGACTGCATGAGAAAATCCAGAAGCTGTCCAGTGGGATACATTGTGGTCATTCGCAACCACATCTCTCTTGTTGTATTTATTTTTGTCCAAGCCACACTTCCTGCTCTTGCTCACAGTCTCACATATAGTAAAAAAAAATCAAAAGTTTAGCGTGCTATTCAATTAAAAATGTATTCCTTCTCCCCCTCTTTCCCCTGTCCTTTCCTTTTTTATTTTATTTTTTTATTTTATTTTTGGCCACCTTCTTCCCGTTTGCCCATGTACTGGACCGACATGCCCCTCCACCTTGACGTTGGCCCAACGTCCGCCCACCCCCGAACGCCCGCCCAACTGCCACTCCTGGCCGACCCTGCCCGTTAACTGTGCCCCACCCTAACTGGGCACCTAACACGTGATTGAATGTCCCCCATCCGCCCAATGCCAACCACCTCTACCACCGTCACCTCCACCACCACGGCCCATGCAGTACAATGCCAGTGTATCAGTCCCAGACAGCAGTGGCCCAGAGCGGTATGTCCCACCAGTTATTGCCTCACTGCCTTATTAGAACATAATCAATAACCTGCCTTCTGTTCCACTGTAACGAATATTATACACATGATCCGCCCCTCCCCCAATCCCCACACACTTCCCCACATGTATTGTTCCTTTTGATCTTTTTGTCCATTTCTAAGCACCTTTGACACGTTGAATATGATATTTGCTTTGTCCGCTCTAGAATTTCACCATTAAAGGTGTGGAAGGCAGGCCTACTTTCTCTTTCTCTCTTTTCTATGACTCTCACCTCTCTCCCTGTTCTTCACCCTACTGTTGTCCCACATCGCAACCCATGATTTATCTCCATGTACGCTACCTCCTGTCCGGAAATTCTGCCCCCTTCTGCTAATTCTTGGTTGTCGCTTTGCCCCCAAAGACCCGCTAATTAACATGTGTCCGAGTGAATGATCTCAAGTGCACACTTCTGAGTACAAAGTGTTCACCCCCACCCTGGGATGTGTTTTCTCCTCAAGTGGCCACTTGAGATCTCATCACCATCACCATTGTGCCGCCTTCCTAAGCAGAACATCCAATCAGCATACTTTCATTCCTGTTCCGTGCCAACATCAAGTTGGTAACTTCTTTCCAACGTTTTGCTACTGTGTCCTCTTGCCCATATCGTCTCTGCCTCACCCCCCCTTTCCCCGCCCCCTCCAATGAGAAAGTGTACTAGCATCGTATGCCGAGGTTTCAGACCGCTCTCCCTCCCCAACTGTGTGTTACCTGTCATTAATTGTAGCCATTCTAAAGCCCCAACCTCTTCCCCCCCAGACCTCTCAGACTTATATAACAATATTGATAAAGTGCATGTCAGAAGCTCATTTAGTATTTGGGGAAGACAGCCCAGTGGTACGTCGCCGTCTTCATTTCCTTCCCACCTCGACCCCCCAATTTGAAGCCTAGCCTAAGCCATTTTAAATGTTGTCTTTGACATTTCTTCTTCTTTTACCGTGTCATCTACGTGTCCTCTTTGTAACGCCTTGCTTCATTTTGGCCCAACTCGCTTTGCTGACAGGATCCTGAGTGTGAATGCCAACATTGACACAATCGGAGAGATTCTACTGAAGATCATACCGACTTTAGAGGAAGTAAGACACCTTGTTTGACACTCATGATGTGTACACAAACACACGGATGATATTTAGCACTGTCTGTGGTTTGCCGGCAAGCCAAATCAAATTATAAAAGCATTTTAAATTTCATTACATATACCATGGAATATATAATTCATTAAATTTGATTTAGATACAAAAAAAATGTTTTATTACACAATAATCATTTAATTTGAGTTTATTTTTAATTGTCTAAATTCTTCAATAGGAACTAAGAAAATGTTTTCTCTATCAGCCCATGCACTTATTTAAAAAAACAAACAACCTAACAATAAATGGGCTCTTACCAAAATAATAGTACTTAAAATAGATTTTATTATGAAAGCATAATATATCTGCTTACTGCCTAAATGTAGTTGCAGTCATCCCTCGCCCCAACGCGCTTCAAATATTGCGGCTTCATCACATTGCTGATTTTTTTGAAAGATATTTTAAAGCATGATTTAAAAAATGTTAATCCTAAATTTAGCATTTTCAAGCATTAAATGGCTGAATATCATAAAAAAATATAAATACTACAGTAGTGTTGGCCATTAAAGTAGACCAAACCAATCAGTATTGTGTCCAATGAATCACTCAGCGTCTGGCAGAATTACTATATCCAATTAAGAGTGTAAAGATGACTAAAGGGTATTATTTCATTTCTAGAGTGCTCATAATCTTAAAAAAACATGTTTAGAATGTCATCAACATTTTTTTTTATATTGTAGCTGTTAAAATATTTTTTTTTTTGCCAAAATTCTCGTGAGTAAAAAAACTGTACACAGGCTCATTTTAGGCACGCGTGGTATCCTTTTGCACTCATAATGGGCTTTCTCTTTTTCTAGGCGCTCAACGTTCCACCCTTTTGGCATATAGGGGCGGGAATTGAATACATCCCCCAGTAACTCCCCTACTTTTTAATGGGTCACTTTAAACACTTACTGCCTCCTAGTCAGAACAAATATGGGGTAGAGTAAGGTGGGTCATCATGGCGGGAGGTTTTGTGTGAGGATCCACGTGTCAGAGGACAAAGAAAATTCTGAATTTGTATAAATGCCTGTTCCTCAACTTACCTCATTTTCCAGTGAGTGGGTGATATGGATCCTCAATTTTTATACAAATCCTTCGCTCTGATGACCCACCTTACTCTGCCTGGAATTGGCTTGGAAGTGACCAATCAGAAAGGAGGGGGGTTGCTGGTCTGTGCATTCAATGCATGTCCCTAAGTGCCAAAAGGGTAGAACGTCTTGCGTAGAAAGACATGGCAAGCGTAAACAGATTCCGTGCGCGAGTAAAAAGATGTTGCACAGGCGCAAAAGGAGTGCACGCAGAGTGTGTTTTTACGTGCAACTATTTTGGCATCGTTGTAACGCCATTTTATAATTAGTGATTTCTACTTAATGGAAATTGAATTACTGTGGTAGTGTTAGCTGTCAAATAGATGCCAAATGAAGTGAGGATTGTTCATGTGGATATAGCACATACAATTGTAATGCACATTGGTGACATGCACTGTGATCCTACAAGCATTTGCACGACTAGTTTACTGTTGCCTGTGCAGTACCAGCATTACAGCGGTGTTGACTTTGACTGCGAGCTGCGCTTGCTGATCCATCAAAGCTTGGCCGGCGGCATCATCGGCGTGAAAGGCACCAAGATCAAGGAGCTGCGAGAGGTAAGATTAGACCCTAATGTCCATTACTAAATTATTATTTTATTATATATTATAACACTTGATGTCCTTTTACCCTTCTGTACCAGAATACGCAGACCACCATCAAGCTGTTCCAGGAGTGCTGTCCACACTCGACTGACAGAGTGGTTTTGGTGGGGGGGAAACCAGAGCGAGTCATCGAATGTATCAAAGTTATCATGGAATTGGTGTCAGAGGTTTGTTCACAGATTTGGGATCAACCAAGAGTCTTAAAGTTAAAACACTTTTCAGAATCTTGTGAGCATATATTGATGTTTAGTTTCCCCATAAAGCACATCAGTTCTTTTTTTTATTTAACAGGCAACAATTAAAGGTCGAACTCAACCCTACGACCCAAACTTCTACGACGAAACTTACGACTATGGCGGGTTCACCGTGATGTTTGAAGAGCGAGGCAGGCGGCCAATGGGCAGCTTCCCCATCCGTGTGCGAGGCGGCTTTGAACGCATGCCCACTGCGCGGGGCAGCCGACCCCCGCCTTCCTCCAGACGGGATTACGACGACCTGAGTCCCCGCCGGGGTCCCCCGCCACCGTTAAGCAGAGGACGCGTGGGTAGCAGAGCCCGCAACCTGCCTCTCCCCCCACCGCCGCGAGGAGGGTGAGGAGCCCTGCACCTGCGCTGTAGATGTGACACACTTCCACTTCCTTTTTTGGCTAATATTGTTCCTCGTTTCCAGGGGCGACAGATTCTCCCACGGCAGCTACCATGATGACAGACCAAGGTTAAGCGGACTTCTCAAAATATCCTTAAATATAATCTTAACAGCTGTGTCATACCATATGCTAAATTGCTAATCCTCTTTGTCTGCAGTGACAGAAGAAGCCGAGGAGGTGACCGCTATGACAGCATGGTGAGCGCCCACTTTGTACACGTTTGGTGAATTCTCTCTCAACAACAAGAGGTGATTGGAATTCCTTGTCTGAGCGTAGTATAAACGGAGAGGCTCGGAACGCTGACGCGTTTTCGCTGTGTATGCACACTGATGGAGGCCCGTGGTTGCCTGGTAACGCTCGTCTCCTTGGTTACCTCCGAGCAGCTGAGTATGTCGTTCGGAGAGCCGCCAGCCTAGCAAATGAACTTGAGCTGCAACCAGAGCCATCTTTTGGCAGGTTCCCTTCAGGTCTTTAGCTGCAAGAGAATTGTGTTTTTCTGCCACTTAGCCAACAAAAAAAGCCATCTTATGATGGATATCAATAAGTACCAGCGGTATAAGAATTAATTTCATGGGTTTTAATGTAATCATATGCCTTGGTAAGGACAAACATGGTGGGATTGTGGATATAACACCGAAATGAAACTTCCACACCATTACCCTGGTAAAATGTCTATATCTAAAGCAGTGGTTCTTAACCTGGGTTCGATCGAACCCTAGGGGTTCGGTGAGTCGGCCTCAGGGGTTCAGCGGAGCCTCCGCCACGGAGGTAAAGACACATCCGACTTATCGTGTAAATGAAAACTTCTCCCTATCAGCGTATTATGGATACCCCCAAACAATGTTCCCTCTAATTTTCCATCTGATTTGCAGGTTTTTTTATTGATCGATTGAAACTTTTACCAGTAGATTGTAGGGCTGCAACTAACGATTAATTTGATAGTCGATTAATCTGTCGATTATTACTTCGATTAATCGATTAATGATCGGATAAAAGAGACAAACTACATTTCTATCGTTTCCAGTATTTTATTGAAAAAACCCAGCATACTAGCACCATGTTCTGGACATTGGGGGTGCAGCATACACCAATAATAACACAGAAATGTAATTCATCAGAACTGAATCAGATATTGTACACGTTTCTGTTGTGAATAATAAAGGATTCATTTTAGGCTGCCTCTGAATAATAGCATGAAATATTCCAGCACCTTCATAACGTTTAGTTTTACTAAAGCGTCACTCAAATCTAAATATATTTATATAGCTTTATCGGCCCGGCTACATTGATCCATTATGAAACCAACCTGAGATATTTCTGTCCGTTACGTTTATTTCCAAATTGGTAACCATGCGTTTTCTCTCTCAAAACGGAGTCAAATGTGCCGGAGACACATTATCAGCCCTGCGTTGCAACAAAGGCATAACGTTAAAGCTACTTACAAAAAAGCTGAACTCATGAATGCTTGTTGCCACTATGGACTTAAAAAGTTACGTACTGTGAGTTATTCCCTTCATCCATGGCTCCAACATGTTTCCTTTTCAGGTGCTCCTGAAGCAATGTTGTACTTCCGTGCCATTTTGCAGGAAACGCTCTTCTTTGAAGTTTTTAAAGTAAAGTGTTCCCACACTTTTGACGACTTAGGTTGTACACTTTTCTCCATTGAAGCAATAACCTCAAGATGTTTCTCCGCTAAACTATCGGTACTGTTTTCCTGCGCCATTTTTCGAATGTTTCCAGACGGCGTGGTCACGTGAGCTGCACATAACACATCATTGGCTAGCTTACGCCACCTCATGAGACGTAGCCTCAGCGCCGTCCTGGCGCTGTTTTGTACTGTTTTTGTACTTATTTTGATTATTGTTTCTCAGCTGTTTGTAAATGTTGCAGTTTATAAATAAAGGTTTATAAAAAAAAATTAAAAATTTTTTAAAATAAAATTTAAAAAAGCCTCCGCGCATGCGCATAGCATAGTTCCAACGAATCGATGACTAAATTAATCGCCAACTATTTTTATAATTGAATTTAATCGATTAGTTGTTGCAGCCCTAGTAGATTGCAAAGGAAGAGAATACATTATATGAAACAGTAGAGTACATATTCCGTACAATTGACCACTAAATGGTAACACCGAATACGTTTTTCAACGTGTTTAAGTCGGGGTCCACGTTAATCAATTAAAGGTAATGTGTGTAATTTGTTGTGAGTTTATGCACGGTGTTGGTTTTGTTCTTTGAACAAGGTGATGTTCATGCACAGTTCATTTTGCGCACCAGTAAAAAAAAATATATAACTTTCTTAAATTGAAAAAACATTTTATTTTTCACTATTGAAGGGTTCGGTGAATGCACATATGAAACTGGTGGGGTTCGGTACCTCCAACAAGGTTAAGAACCACTGATCTAAAGGATAATACAAAAGATTGAACTAGGCGAAATATTATTGAACATCACTCTTTGGATGTTGTCAACATTAATGGTAAAAAAATTGTTTGAAAACTCAAATATTTATGTGTGTGTATATATATATATATATATATATATATATATATATGTATATGTCTTAATTGGATTATCCAAAAAAATTGTGCTCGATACCGTGGTAGAGCGTAATATGTATGTGTGGGAAAAAATCACAAGACTATTTCATCTCTACAGGCCTGTTTCATGAGGGTTTCCTCAATCATCAGGAGATTTTTCTACTGATGATTGAGAAAACCCTCATGAAACAGGCCTGTAGAGATGAAATAGTCTTGTGATTTTTTCCCACACATACATATATATGTATGTATGTATGTATGTGATTGTGTGTGTGTGTGTATGTATATGTATATATATATATATGTATGTATGTATGTATGTATGTATGTATGTATGTATGTATGTATGTATGTATGTTAGGGCTGTCAAAGTTAACACGTTAACTATACATTTCAGTAACGGCACACATATTTTTATTGGGCGATTAACGTGACCACTTCTTTTTTAATATTTGGGCCATGCCGTAGCAGGGGGAACTTGGCTGCAGCTGAAAAAAATTATCTGTCGAGGGTGCGCTTCTTAATGATAATAAATTATACCTATTTGCGATTAATCTTGAGTTAACTATGAACAAAATGTGATTAATCGTGATTAAATATTTTGATCGTTTGACTGTAATTATTCTAATTTTAATCGCAATCACGATTTTGGCCGCTACAGATAAATGAGGGTGATTGCCGGCGATATTAACATTTAAAAAGCAGGCTCCGCTCCATATCAATTCAAGTACTTTTACAACCAACAGTCGACCAACCACCAGGGGGCGAATGAAATACGGTGACTGACAGTTGATCAGCTGGCCGCCCTTTAGCTACCGAAAATATTAGGAAAAGTAAACGCAAATTGGTACCCTTTTCTCCCGTAGTGTGACCCACATATTAACCCCAGAACACACCAGCTTCACCGTTCTTTAGGCATCCTCCCGCTCGTTCCCGCAAACCTGGAAATGCACCTGCGCGTACAAACCAACAAACGCCACAACAAATTGCGTGGCAATGAAGCGCTGGTGTGCACATTTAAACAGATTATTGTGCTGTGGCGACAGGTTAAGCATTAAAAACACTTCCGTTCTTTACTCAACCGCCATCGTTTGCCCGCGACGTGAAGCTAATAATCCAAATAGCTCAGCGCAAAGCCCCAACATACAGACTATCGTAACATCAACCTTTCACAGAGGGACCCCATATCCATCCACCTCTCAAACACACGCATAAATAATGGTTGTAATAACGTTTTATTTGGCAAAGACATGTCCTATATACTGTGAGCAGTGTAGTGTGTTCCTTGCGGTATGTGCGTTGTGCGTAATCTTTTTTTTTTTTCACTTGTTTACACTTTATGATTGCACTCTGCTATGGCATATTTAATTTTAAATAGCCCTGTGTCTTTTGTAGATTTTATTTTATAACTGATAATTTTTTTTTAAAGTTTTGTTTTGAAATTAAAGCCCAGTTCACATACTGTTTTTAAAATAGAAAGGGCAATACAAATATGTTTTACATAACATAGTAAATGATCCTGATTAATAATTTTTATTTCAATATTCATAAAAAATCTTAATTATTATTTTGGCCATAATCATGCAGCCCTAGTATATACACGTGTGTGTGTGTGTGTGTGTGTGTGTGTGTGTGTGTGTGTGTGTGTGTGTGTGTGTGTGTGTGTGTGTGTGTGTGTGTGTGTGTGTGTGTGTGTGGTGTGTGTGTGTATATACACAAACACACATATATATATATACAAACCCCGTTTCCATATCAGTTGGGAAATTGTGTTAGATGTAAATATAAACGGAATACAATGATTTGCAAATCCTTTTCAACCCATATTCAATTGAATGCACTACAAAGACAAGATATTTGATGTTCAAACTCATAAACTTTTTTTTTTTGCAAATAATAATTAACTTAGAATTTCATGGCTGCAACACGTGCCAAAGTAGTTGGGAAAGGGCATGTTCACCACTGTGTTTCATGGCCTTTCCTTTTAACAACACTCAGTAAATGTTTGGGAACTGAGGAGACACATTTTTTAAGCTTCTCAGGTGGAATTCTTTCCCATTCTTGCTTGATGTACAGCTTAAGTTGTTCAACAGTCCGGGGTCTCCGTTGTGGTATTTTAGGCTTCATAATGCGCCACACATTTTCAATGGGAGACAGGTCTGGACTACAGGCAGGCCAGTCTAGTACCCACACTCTTTTACTATGAAGCCACGTTGATGTAACACGTGGCTTGGCATTGTCTTGCTGAAATAAGCAGGGGCGTCCATGGTAACGTTGCTTGGATGTGTTGCTCCAAAACCTGTATGTACCTTTCGGCATTAATGGCGCCTTCACAGATGTGTAAGTTACCCATGTCTTGGGCACTAATACACCCCCATACCATCACAGATGCTGGCTTTTCAACTTTGCGCCTATAACAATCCGGATGGTTCTTTTCCTCTTTGGTCCGGAGGACACGACGTCCACAGTTTCCAAAAACAATTTGAAATGTGGACTCGTCAGACCACAGAACACTTTTCCACTTTGTATCAGTCCATCTTAGATGAGCTCAGGCCCAGCGAAGCCGACGGCGTTTCTGGGTGTTGTTGATAAACGGTTTTCGCCTTGCATAGGAGAGTTTTAACTTGCACTTACAGATGTAGCGACCAACTGTAGTTACTGACAGTGAGTTTCTGAAGTGTTCCTGAGCCCATGTGGTGATATCCTTTACACACTTATGTCGCTTGTTGATGCAGTACAGCCTGAGGGATCGAAGGTCACGGGCTTAGCTGCTTACGTGCAGTGATTTCTCCAGATTCTCTGAACCCTTTGATGATATTACGGACCGTAGATGGTGAAATCCCTAAATTCCTTGCAATAGCTGGTTGAGAAAGGTTTTTCTTAAACTGTTCAACAATTTGCTCACGCATTTGTTGACAAAGTGGTGACCCTCGCCTCATCCTTGTTTGTGAATGACTGAGCATTTCATGGAATCTACTTTTATACCCAATCATGGCACCCACCTGTTCCCAATTTGCCTGTTCACCTGTGGGATGTTCCAAATAAGTGTTTAATGAGCATTCCTCAACTTTATCAGTATTTATTGCCACCTTTCCCAACTTCTTTGTCACATGTTGCTGGCATCAAATTCTAAAGATAATGATTATTTGCAAAAAAAAAACGTTTTATCAGTTTGAACATCAAATTTGTTGTCTTTGTAGCATATTCAACTGAATATGGGTTGAAAATAATTTGCAAATCATTGTATTCCGTTTATATTTACATCTAACACAATTTCCCAACTCTTATGGAAACGGGGTGTGTATATATATATATATATGTGTGTGTGTATGTATGTATGTATGTATATATATATATATATATATATATATATATATATATATATATATATATATATATATATATATATATATATATATATATATATATATATATATTAATATATATATATATATATATATATATATATATATTAATATATATATATATATATATATATATATATATATATATATATATATATATATATATATATATATATATATATATATATATATATATATATATAAAAATGGCCAGAAAAAGAGAACTTTCATCTGAAACTCGACAGTCTATTATTGTTCTTAGAAATGAAGGCTATTCCACAAAATTGTTTGGGTGATCCCAAACTTTTGAACGGTAGTGTGTATATATATATATATATATATATATATATATATATATATATATATATATATATATATATATATATATATATATATATATATATATATATATATATATATATACACAGGTAAAAGCCAGTAAATTAGAATATTTTGAAAAACTTGATTTATTTCAGTAATTGCATTCAAAAGGTGTAATTGGACATTATATTTATTCATTGCACACAGACTGATGCATTCAAATGTTTATTTCATTTAATTTTGATGATTTGAGAGAGGCAACAAATGAAAATCCCAAATTCCGTGTGTCACAAAATTAGAATATTGTGTAAGGGTTAAATTTTGAAGACACCTGGTGCCACAAACTAATCAGCTGATTAACTCAAAACACCTGCAAAGGGCTTTAAATGGTCTCTCAGTCCAGTTCTGAAGCCTACACAAACATGGGGAAGACTTCAGATTTGACAGCTGTCCAAAAGGCAACCATCGACACATTGCACAAGGAGGGAAAGACACAAAAGGTTA
>NC_084751.1:23254411-23309411 GCF_033978785.1 Entelurus aequoreus | reverse complement strand
GCTGTACTTATTTTACTGTATTGTGTTATAGATGTGTGATAGTTATTTTAAAATACATAGATCTCCCTATGTATATGATAAATTTATGATAGTTATATTTAGCTGTGAAGTATGATAGATCTGTCTACGATAAATCCATCTGATATCAAAAATGTGAATGTGTGTGTGTGTGTGTGTGTGTATTGTAAATACATGTATATATACATACATATATATGCACATATACATAAACACACATGTATACATACAAAACTATTTAATTGACAGTATTTATCGACTGTATGTACACACAATGGTGGTTTTTACAATAACTTTACTTATTTTACAGTATTATGTTATAGGTGTGTGATAGTCAATCTATAATACATAGATATATCTATATATGATAGATCTATGATAATTATATTTATGATGTATGATAGATCAATTTATGATAAATCAACTGATATCTATATATGTGTATATACTGTACATGTATATTTCCATATATATATGAACATCGTCGTCGTCGTCGGCGGTCACTCGAAACGAGTATGACTGTCCTCCGTAGGGTCGTCCCTATATGGAGGACGCCTGTGCGTGGAATCTTTTAATGTGGGGAGACTGGTGCACGGTCAGCCACCACACAGTCCTTGGCATTGAGCGGGCCAGGGTCCAGTGGCATGGAGACCAAGACGACTGGGGACCCGTCTTTGCTGCAGCCTTCATCCGCCTTCCCAGCCGTTGTGGTGCATTCCGCTGCCGCCATCTTCCGCCTGGTCCACCGTTGAGGCGGTTTTCACTATTCGCCCATAGCTGGGGTTATTTACCCATAGCTGGGACAGGGGTTGACTGAGCACCAGGGCATGTCCACACACCGGTGGGCCTGCATGCCCCGTCTCTGGGGCCCCCTGCTGCTCCGAGATCCCGTACAACTTAGCCTGGAACCGCGAGGTTCCAGTTACCGTGTGTGGCCACGAGGAGGCATGTACGAGTCTTGACAATGGAGAGGCTATGTACCGGCTGAGGAGGCTTATGCACTCGGCTCCTCTTTTCGCCCTCTGAGACAGAGGGCTAGCCGGCGGCACTAGCTGAAAGCAATGAGTATCAGGCAGAAGCAGCATGCAGCATAGCAAGCAAAAGCGGCATGCAGCATGCACTAACTACAGGTACTACTACTCCAAGGCTACTGCACTAGACGCATCACATCGCCCTGTGCGATGTTTTCTGCACACACTACACTATATGTAGTGTGTGCAGAATATATATATACTGTGTATATACACAATATATATATACTGTGTATATACACACAGTATATATACTGTGTGTATATACACAGTATATATACACATATATACTGTGTATATACACAGTATATATGTGTATATACACATATATACTGTGTATATACACACAGTATATATGTGTGTATATACACACACATATATACTGTATATATGTGTGTGTATACATACACATATATACACACACACACACATATATATATATTATATACAGTATATAATATCTATGTTTTGTATATATATATTTATAAATACAAAACCCATAACCAGTGCAGTTGGCACGTTGTGTAAATCCTTTTCAACCTATATTCAATTGAATAGACTGCATAGACAACATACTTAACGTTTGAACTGGAAAACTTTATTTTTTGCAAATATTAGCTAATTTGGAATTTGATGCCGGCAACATGTTTAAAAAAAGCTGGCACAAGTGGCAAAAAAGACTGAGAAAGTTGAGGAATACTCATCAAACACTTATTTGGAACATCCCACAGGTAAACAGGCTAAATGGGAACAGGTGGGTGCCATGATTGGGTATAAAAGCAGCTTCCATGAAATGCTCAGTCATTCACAAACAAAGATGGTGCGAGGGTCACCACTTTGTGAACAAATGCGTGAGCAAATTGTCCAACAGTTTAAGAACAACATTTCTCAACGAGGTATTGCAAGGAATTTAGGGATTTCACCATTTACGGTCCGTAATATCATCAAAAGGTTCAGAGAATCTGGAGAAATCACTGCACGTAAGGGATGATATTATGGACCTTCGATCTCTCAGGCAGTACTGAATCAAAAGCCGACAAGGATATCACCACATTGGCTCGGGAACACTTCAGAAAATCACTGTCAGTACCTACAGTTTGTCGCTACATCTGTAAGTGCACGTTAAAACTCTATGCAAAGCGAAAGCCATTTATCGACAACACCCAGAAACACCGAGCTCATTAAAGATGGACTGATGCAAAGTGGAAAAGTGTTCTGTGGTCTGACGAGTCCACATTTCAAATTGTTCTAGGACGTCGTGTCCTCCGGAACAAAGAGGAAAAGAACCATCCGTATTGTTATAGGTGCAAAGTTCAAAAGCCAGCATTGGTGAGTTTGGAGGCATATGGGTGAGTTTTTCCTTGCCCGTATGTGGGCTCTGTACCGAGGATGTCGTTGTGGCTTGTGCAGCCCTTTGAGACACTTGTGATTTAGGGCTATATAAATAAACATTGATTGATTGATTGATCTTTGATGGTATGGGGGTGTATTAGTGCCCAAAGCATGGGTAACTTACACATCTGTGAAGACACCATTAATGCTGAAAAGGTACATACAGGTTTCGGAGCAACATATGTTGCCATCCAAGCAACGTTATCATGGACGCCCCTGCTTATTTCCGCAAGATAATGCCAAGCCACGTGTTACAACAGCGTGGCTTCATAGTAAAAGAGTGCGGGTACTAGACTGGCCTGCCTGTAGTCCAGACCTGTCTCCCATTGAAAATGTGTGGCGCATTATGAAGCCTAAAATACCACAACGGAGACCCCCGGACTGTTGAACAACTTAAGCTGTACATCAAGCAAGAATGGGAAAGAATTCCACCTGAAAAGCTTCAAAAATTGGTCTCCTCAGTTCCTAAACGTTAACGGAGTGTTGTTAAAAGGAAAGGCCTTGTAACACAGTGGTAAAAATGCCCCTGTACTTTTTTTGCAATGTGTTGCTGCCATTAAATTCTAAGTTAATGATTGTTTACCAAAAAAAAATATGCTTCTCAGTTTGAACATTAAATATCTTGTCTTTGCAGTCAATTCAATTTAATATAAGTTGAAAAGGATTTACAAATAATTGCATTCTGTTTTTATTCATGAATTACACAACGTGCCAACTTCACTGGTTTTGTTTTTGTATCTATCTATCTATCTATCTATCTATCTATCTATCTATCTATCTATCTATCTATCTATCTATCTATCTATCCATTGAAACATCTATCTGTCTATCTATCTCTAGTGTTATTTAAGGACATTCTGTTCAATCCATAGTGTTCCTTCAGAACAAGCTGGATGTCTGGAGTATGTCTGGCTGCTCATGTTTGTTCTGTCTGGACCAAAATTGGACTCGATGTTCTGAGTCGTGACTCGCCGGTGCTGATGCTGCCGCGAGATCTGCCTCCCGGAGCTCCGGATACAAGGCTCCACAAGGCGAGAGAGGGCTGCCACTTCCGCAGGGGAGCCGGCCAATCACGTCTCTCCCCGCGGCATCCCTCCTCGTGCGTTGCGCGTCGTAGGAAGTGGGCGGGGCCTGGGAAACGCTGCGTGGGCGGCCCGGCGGTATAGTAAAAAGGGAGAGCTGCGGAGGCACCATCTAGTCAGACGGAGAGCCAGCAGCAGGAACAGGATCTTACTTTCAGAACCAGGCTCCAGTGGACAGCGACACTGCTACAGCAACACCCGGCATCATCATGGTTCTCATCTGGACACAGTTTGGAGTCAAGCACAAAAATGTCAACGTCAAGTGCAAAGTTCGCGTCATGCACAGGGGAGACAGCTCCGGGTCATCCTCATCAGCGGTAGGTTTCATATATTTAATTGCGTTTTTACACGGTCATTTACGGTACTCTGTTGGAAGGACCTTTAATGATTAAGTAAAAAATGTATTGTTTTTATTTTACTGCATTCATAAATGATTATAAAATAATTAATATATGCACCAGTGAAATACAAATAATTACATGTATGAATGAAAGATAGTAATACCTGCAAAGATTAGTATTAAAAAGATTTAAAATTAAACATTAGGAAATTGATTACAATTTTGCCTTTTTTAATGATGTTGTGTCATTATGGCTAAGTTAGTGGTTATTGTACTTAATAATGGGATTTTATCACTATAGTCACAACCAAATGTGATTTGCCTTTACAATGAGAAGAATACTCAATTTTGTCACTGATTTAAATGCAAGACTATTATTCATCCAATATCTGCAGAGACTCTTACCCACACTGCACTGCAAAGCATCAGCCTTTAAAATTCAGTGTGTGCAGAGGCAGCCATGTTTGACGTGTTAGTGTTATTATGACACGACGCACAACCTGTACAGCATAACCAGTGTCAAGCTAAAAATCTAACGCAAAGCTCCTCCCCTTCCACCTTGCAGGAAGGCACCAAGTCCGAGCCGGACACACCGTGCCTCTCCATCAAGCCCAACGCGGGGAAGGATTTCTACAAAGTCTTGGGTGTGTCGCAGGATTCCAACGAGGATGAGCTCAAGAAGGCCTACAGGAAGATGGCCCTCAAGTTCCACCCGGACAAGAACAGCGAGGCCGATGCGGAGGATCGCTTCAAGGAGATCGCCGAAGCCTACGAGATTCTCACTGACCCCAAGAAGAGAAGCATCTACGACCAGTATGGAGAGGAAGGTGAGGATTGGAAAACTGATGCATTATTTTAACTGTGGAATATTTCTTGCAAAAGTAAACTTATCTGATTTCTTTCAGGTCTGAAGAGCGGCATGTCTGTGGCAGGGCAAGGCAAAGCCTTCCGCAACCACTTTGCCACCGATCCCCACGCCACCTTCTCCTCCTTCTTCCACGGCTCCGACCACTTCGACATCTTCTTCGGCCAAGACAACGAGGCGGAAGACGACCTCTTCAACCCCTTCAGGCGCTTCCCCTTCAGCCACGTGGGCGCCAACCACGACGGCGGCCTGCGGCGGGGCCGGCGGCGCCTGCAGGGCGAGGAGGTGGTGCACGAGCTGCCCGTGACCCTGGAGGAGGTCATGCACGGCTGCACGAAGCACGTGAAGGTCACCCGCAGCCGCCTCAACGCCGACGGGCACAGCGTGCACTCCGAGGAGAAGGTGCTGAACGTGGTGGTGAAAAAAGGATGGAAGGCGGGCACCAAGATCACCTTCCCCAGGGAGGGCGACGAAACGCCCAACAACACCCCGGCTGACGTCACCTTCGTGCTCAGGGACACGGAGCACTCGCAGTACAAAAGAGACGGCGCCCACATCGTGTTCACGGCCAGCATCACCCTCAAAGAGGTGAGTTTTGACAGAGACCAATGACTTAAGAGTCGAGCTAGACAATGAGCCTTAAAATGTGTCACAAAACCGCTTCTTTATGTAAGCCTTCTCTATAATCCCCAAGAAAATCAAATACTGTAAAAATACCAGGCGGAAATATAAGCACCGGCAAAAAGAGCCTGCTAGTTACCTCATCCGCCCCCACGCCGGGCGAGCTAAAAATAGCCTCTGCCTACTGTGATGCTGCATGCAGACTCCTCAATGGCAGGCGAGCAGAGGAGGAGGAGGCGCCCACGCACAGATTAGTCTTTTTGTAAAAAAAACCCTCTTTCCTGTCTTCAGTCATTGAGCCGCTCGACACCCACACGCGGCTCTCAAAAAATGGAGCAGCCATTATCACATCTGTAGCAGCGGGCATGTTGCGTAACCGGCTTTTTCAAAGACTTGACACATTTACGGCTAACGCAACTTTCATAAGTGTCCTCGGAAGGATTATGAGTTATGAAACCTGTTCCTAAATCTACGTCTTCCTTCCCCAGGCTCTCTGCGGCTGCACCGTCAACGTCCCCACGCTGGACAACCGCATAATGCCCCTGCCGTGCAGCGACGTCATCAAGCCGGGGGCCGTGCGGCGCCTCAGGGGCGAAGGCCTGCCCGTGGCCAAGTGTCCGTCCAAGCGCGGCGACCTTGTGGTGGAGTTCCAGGTGCTCTTCCCCGACAGGATCCCGCCGCAGTCGCGCGAGATCATCAAGCACAGCTTGGGTCAGTGCTAGCCCAAATCGGACGCCGTTCTCGCCTGAGGTTCTACATGCAGTAGGACCGCGGACGGCCCCCACTTGGGTTCGGACGATGAAAAGGTGCAGATGTGCACGAATATACGATGCCTGACAGATGCGGTGTTCGGTATCTGACGGACGTCTTAATTGCTGCTGTCACTGCAGTACGTTATTCAAGTCTGTATAGACTTACACGGGTGGTAGAAACTTGACTATATATTATTATATGGTGCTCAAATGACTGCCTTTTTACATTACTAGCTGCGTGTACTTTGTGTACAAAAAAGCAAAAATATTGTCTCTAAGAGAGATTCATGTGTCAATTGTTCTATTGAATGGTTTACATTGTAAATACTCTGCATAGGTGTATTATTATTATTGCTATTATTAATATGATCTGATACTCAATTGGGAGAATGGAATAAAGAAAGCTCCAACCTGACTTTTTTGTCTTAATCGCTGATTATTTTCCCATGGTGCATTGATTACACAACTACAAAAATGAATACTTGTTATTCATATACCTGGTTGAATGTTCCTTTAGCAAGTTTTTCCATCAACAAACGTGTGGCCTCTCTTCTTGGAATTAATGATAGAGTTCAACATTGTTTGGTGTCCTGGCACAGACTTGGCTTTTAAGTATATAATACATACATACATTATATATATTTATATATATATAAAAATAAAAAAATAAAAAAAAATAAAAATATATATATATATATGTATGTATGTATGTATGTATGTATGTATGTATGTATGTATATATATATATATATATATATATATATATATATATATATATATATATATATTTTTTTTTTTTTTTTTTTTTTTATAATGTCCTGCCCAGCTTCTCGGGCAAATCATATAGCAGATGTAGATGCCCATATCGGCTGTTCAGATTTACTTTACAAAAGAGAAGTGTAGGATACTTCTCTTGTTGCCTTACTTGTATTTTGACTTTATTAAATGTATTTATATTATCATTTGGTGCAGCTGGGCCGGAGCAGGAGGGGATAGAAAGAGAGAAAAAGGAAGACAGGGGGGAATTGTGGGGACAAGAGGGGGATTAGACAGAGAGACAAAAACAACAACAGCAAACACAACAACAACAACAACAACAACAGAGCAACATCAGCAAATACGACATGTACAAATATGATGGTAAAAGTAATAGCAAATAAGCAGTTAGCGAAAAAAATTTGTTAAAAAATACAGAAATGACAATGAGCATTATTACACTAAAAATGGAGCAATATGAATACCAATAGAAATAGTGCTATTGATAATAAACAATACCAGTACTTTACCTTTATTATCAACAATACAATTGTTCAAATGCAACAATACATATACGTAATGATAACTTGAGATACGAAAGAATGCAGAAAAATGGAGGGGAAGAAAGAGAAGCAACCTTAACCTTGTAGATTGTTATAGTAACAATAGGTTAAGCTTTGTCAGTGTGCCATGTGTTATACCCAGTTTACCCTAGGGCAACAACGTTAATATATGTTTGATGAAACGTGATTATGTGCATGAGTGTATGTGTGCATATGTACTTGTATATGTACAGTATGTGTATGTGTGCTTGTACAGTGAATGTATATGTACAGTATGTGTATATGTGTGTACAGCGAATGTATATGTACAGTATGTGTATACAGTATGTGTGTTTGAACAGTGAATGTATATGTACAGTATGTGTATATGTGTGTTTGTACAGTGAATGTATATGTACAGTATATGTATGTGTGTTTGTACAGTGAATGTATATGTACAGTATATGTATGTGTGTGTTTGTACAGTGAATGTATATGTGTAGTATGTATATGTGTGTGTTTGTACAGTGAATGTATATGTACAGTATGTGTATATGTATGTTTTTACAGTGAATGTATATGTACAGTATGTGTATACAGTATGTTTGTATAATGAATGTGCGTGTGGATGTACGAACTTTGAGTGTGTGAATATGTACTGTATTTATTTGTATATGTATGTGGGAGCGTAGGTACCTATGTATGTCTGTATGTATGTGTGTGAGTATATGTGAATTTGCATGTACAATACATATATATATATATATATATATATATATATATATATATATATATATATATATATATATATATATATATATATATATATATATATATATACATTGTTTCCCATAAACTGCCAAGATACCTGTGGCGGTGGGGGCGTGGCTATGGGCGTGGTCACCATTACATCATCGAGTAATTTGCATAATTTACCACAATGATATGATTTTCTCTAAAAAGGCTCAAAAAATGTATACTAACTAATTAATAATAACAGTTTTGTTTTAAATGTCCATCCATCCATGCATCCATCCATTTTACAATATAATTACAACACTTTATGTACATATTTATATACAGATTTGAACAATAAGTTATTCACTGAAATATATTTATTAATTGTGGTTCTTACAAAAAATATATCTTATAAAATATAAAAGCTAAAATGTCTCTTAAAGCTCTGCCCCTTTAATTAGTGCATACTAAATAGTTTAACTTTAGCCTACTACTACAACCATATTATTTACCAGCAACATAAAGTGAAACAGAGGCAGAGGTGTCCTGCCACAGTCAGTAACAAATAAACAGAAAACAGTAGTGGTCAAATACAAATAAGGCAACAAGAGAAGTATCCTACACTTCTCTTTTGTAAAGTAAATCTGAACAGCCTATATGGGCATCTACATCAACTATATGATTTGCCTGAGAAGCTGGACAGGACAAACAATTTTAAAAAATGTGAAGTGAAGTGAAGTGAAGTGAAGTGAATTACATTTATATAGCGCTTTTTCTCAAGTGACTCAAAGCGCTTTACATTGTGAAACCCAATATCTAAGTTACATTTAAACCAGTGTGGGTGGCACCGGGAGCAGGTGGGTAAAGTGTCTTGCCCAAGGACACAACGGCAGTGACTAGGATGGCGGAAGCGGGGATCGAACCTGCAACCCTCAAGTTGCTGGCACGGCCGCTCTACCAACCGAGCTATACCGTCCAAAATAAAAATAATAAAATAAATAAATAAATAAATACAATTATTATTATTATTTTTTATTTGTGGCGGACGTAATTATTTCGTGGCGGGCCGCCACAAATAAATGAATGTGTGGGAAACACTGAGATACATATATATATATATATATATATATATATATATATATATATATATATATATATATATATATATATATATATATATGTATGCATAGATATATACGTAAATAGACATATACACATACGGGTATATATGCACATAAACATACATATATACATTTGGATATATATGCACATATAAATACATGTATACGCACATATACATACATATATTTGCACGTACACATACATATATAAATAAATAGACATCTAACTACATACATAGCCATATAAATACATACATAGATAGATGGATAGATGGATAGATAGATAGTACTTTATTGATTCCTTCAGGAGAGTTCCCTCAGGAAAATTACAATTCCAGCAGCAGTGTACAGAATTGAGATCGAATTTAAAAAGTAAAAAGTAAATAATGGGGGTATAAATGGAAACAAAATAGAAAAATATTACAATAGAATAAAAGTAAAAAGCAACAATGAGAATAAAAATATAACAGTAAAATAAGAATATAACAAGAGAAACTAGGCAGTAGTGACCATGTTATGAAAAAGTATTGCACTGTTATTGTTTTGCATCCCCTGTCATCCTAGTACCGCCCCTCCCCCCCAGAGAGGAGTTATACAGTCTAATGGCGTGTGGGACAAAGGAGTTTTTAAGTCTATTATACTATACTTGGGATGAAGCAGTCTAGCACTGAACATGCTCCTCTGGCTACCGATAATGGTATGCAGAGGGTGACTGGCATCATCCATGATGCTCACTAGTTTTTCCACAGTCCTCTTCTCTGCCACCGTCACCAGTGAGTCCAGTTTTATTCCGATCGTAGAACCGGCCTGCCTGATCAGTTTCTCCAGTCTGGAGCTGTCCGTCTTAGATGTACTGCCCCCCCAGCACACTACGATGTAGAACAGAACACTGGCAACCACAGACTGGTAGTACATCCACAAGAGTTTTTTACAGATGTTGAAGGAGTGCAGCCTCCTCAGGAAGTACAGCCTGCTCTGTCCTTTCCTGTACAAGTGGTCCGTGTTAACAGTCCAGTCCAGCTTATTGTCCACCCACACCCCGAGGTACTTGAATGAGTCCACGGTCTGTACCTCGACTCCCTCAATCACAATAGGTTGTGACCTCCCAAAGTCAATGACCAGCTCCTTGGTCTTTGCCGGATTGAGCTACAAGAGGTTCCTGTGGCACCAAACAACAAAGTCCCTCACCAGGCTCCGAAACTCCTCCTCTCTGCCGTCCCTGATGCACCCGACGATGGCTGTGTCATCCGCGTACTTCCGGATGTGACACAGCTCTGAGTTGTAGCAGAAGTCCGCGTTGTACAGGGTGAAGAGAAGAGGGGCCAGCACCGTTCCCTGCGGTGCTCCAGTGCTGCTGATCATAGTGTCAGGTGAACAGCCAGTTGGGAACAGGTGGGTGCCATGATTGGGTATAAAAGCAGCTTCCATGAAATGCTCAGTCATTCACAAACAAGTATGGGGCGAGGGTCACCACTTTGTGAACAAATGCGTGAGCAAATTGTCCAACAGTTTAAGAACAACATTTCTCAACCAGCTATTGCTAGGAATTTATGGATTTCACCATCTACGGTCCGTAATATAATCAAAAGGTTAAGAGAATCTGGAGAAATCACCACACGTAAGCAGCAAGGCTGAAAACTAACATTGAATGCCCGTGACCTTCGATCCCTCAGGCGGTACTGCATCAAAAAGCGACATTTGTGTGTAAAGGATATCACCACATGGGCTCAGGAACACTTCAGAAAACCACTGTTAGTAACAACATTTTGTCGCTAAATCTGTAAATGCAAGTTAAAACTCTACTATGCAAAGCCAAAGCCATTTATCAACAACACCCAGAAATGCTGGGCCTGAGCTCATCTAAGATGGACTGATGCAAAGTGGAAAAGTGTTCTGTGGTCTGACGAGTCCACATTTCAAATTGTTTTTGGAAACTGTGGATGTCGTGTCCTTTCGGACCAAAGAAGAAAAGAACCATCCGATCTGTTATAGGCGCAAAGTTCAGAAGCCAGCATCTGTGATGGTATGGGGGTGTATTAGTGCCCAAGGCATTGGTAACTTACACATCTGCAAAGGCACCATTAATGCTGTCAGGTACATACTGGTTTTGGAGCAACATATGTTGCCATCCAAGCAACGTTATCATGGACGCCCCTGCTTATTTCAGCAAGACAATGACAAGCCACGTTGTTACAACAGCGTGGCTTCATAGTAAAGGAGTGCGGGTACTAGACTGGCCTGCCTGTAGTCCAGACCTGTCTCCCATTGAAAATGTGTTGCGCAATATGAAGCCTAAAATACAAACCTCGTTTCCATATGAGTTGGTAAATTGTGTTAGATGTAAATATAAACGGAATACAATGATTTGCAAATCATTATCAACCCATATTCAGTTGAATATGCTACAAAGACAACATATTTGATGTTCAAACTGATAAACTTTTTTTTTTTTGCAAATAATCATTAACTTTAGAATTTGATGCCAGCAACACGTGACAAAGAAGTTGGGAAAGGTGGCAATAAATACTGATAAAGTTGAGGAATGCTCATCAAACACTTATTTGGAACATCCCACAGGTGAACAGGCAAATTGGGAACAGGTGGGTGCCATGATTGGGTATAAAAGTAGATTCCATGAAATGCTCAGTCATTCACAAACAAGGATGGGGCGAGGGTCACCACTTTGTCAACAAATGCATGAGCAAATTGTTGAACAGTTTAAGAAAAACCTTTCTCAGCCAGCTATTGCAAGGAATTTAGGGATTTCACCATCTACGGTCCGTAATATCATCAAAGGGTTCAGAGAATCTGGAGAAATCACTGCACGTAAGCAGCTAAGCCTGTGACCTTCGATCCCTCAGGCTGTACTGCCTCAACAAGCGACATCACTGTGTAAAGGATATCACCACATGGGCTCAGGAACACTTCAGAAACCCACTGTCAGTAACTACAGTTGGTCGCTACATCTGTAAGTGCAAGTTAAAACTCTCCTATGCAAGGCGAAAACCGTTTATCAACAACACCCAGAAACGCCGTCGGCTTCGCTGGGCCTGAGCTCATCTAAGATGGACTGATACAAAGTGGAAAAGTGTTCTGTCGTCTGACGAGTCCACATTTCAAATTGTTTTTGGAAACTGTGGACGTCGTGTCCTCCGGACCAAAGAGGAAAAGAACCATCCGGATTGTTATAGGCGCAAAGTTGAAAAGCCAGCATATGTGATGGCATGGGGGTGTATTAGTGCCCAAGGCATGGGTAACTTACACATCTGTGAAGGCGCCAATAATGCTGAAAGGTGCATACGGGTTTTGGAGCAACATATGTTGCCATCCAAGCAACGTTACCATGGACGCCCCTGCTTATTTCAGCAAGACAATGCCAAGCCACGTGTTACATCAACGTGGCTTCATAGTAAAAGAGTGTGGGTACTAGACTGGCCTGCCTGTAGTCCAGACCTGTCTCCCATTGAAAATGTGTGGCGCATTATGAAGCCTAAAATACCACAACGGAGACCCCCGGACTGTTGAACAACTTAAGCTGTACATCAAGCAAGAATGGGAAAGAATTCCACCTGAGAAGCTTAAAAAATGTGTCTCTTCAGTTCCCAAACGTTTATTGAGTGTTGTTAAAAGGAAAGGCCATGTAACACAGTGGTGAACATGCCCTTACCCAACTACTTTGGCACGTGATGCAGCCATGAAATTCTAAGTTAATTATTATTTGCAAAAAAAAAAATAAAGTTTATGAGTTTTAACATCAAATATCTTGTCTTTGTAGTGCATTCAATTGAATATGGGTTGAAAAGAATTTGCAAATCATTGTATTCCGTTTATATTTACATCTAACACAATTTCCCAACTCATATGGAAACGGGGTTTGTACGTCAACGGAGACCCCGGACTGTTGAACAACTTAAGCTGTACATCAAGCAAGAATGGGAAAGAATTCCACCTGAAAAGCTTCAAAAATTGGTTTCCTCAGTTCCAAAATGTTTACTGAGTGTTGGTAAAAAATTTTTTAAAAAAGGCCATGTAACACAGTGGTAAAAATGGACCTGTGCCAACTTTTTTGCAATGTGTTGCTGCCATTAAATTCTAAGTTAATGATTATTTGCAAAAAAAAAATAAGTCTCTCAGTTCGAACATTAAATATCTTGTCTTTGCAGTCTATTCAATTGAATATAGGTTGAAAAAGATTTGCAAGTCATTGTATTCTGTGTTATTTAGGAATTACACAATGTGCCAACTTCACTGGCTTTGGGTTTTGTATATACAATATATCTATACATACATGTGTGTATATATATATATATATATATATATATATATATATATATATATATATATATATATATATATATATATATATATATATATATATATATATATATATATATATATATATATATATATATATATATCATTCTCCTCAATGGTTGGTCAAAAGGCACTCACGTGACTACAGGGTGCCATGAGTGCTACTACCTTTTTGATAATGCTACGTGTTTGCGGTGCTTCCTCATTAGTTTTTCGATGTGTAAAAATGCCCTGTTTTGCAGCATGGGGCTGCTCCACCTGCGAGAATTGTGGGAAGTATTAACATTGATTTCCCCACAACCCCGAAAGAAGACAAAGTATGGGACGTGAAGGTTTGCGAACAACACTGCAAAGCCACCGATTACAGAGTCTTGTGCGAGGTAAACACACGACAAAACGACTGCGTTTTGGAGCGAACACACAGAAGCTAATTCAAATAATAACAGAAGAAATTAACACATTTAAGAGAAAAACTACTATTTTTGAATCCCTGTAAAACTATGCTATGCAATCCAGTAACAGTAGAATAGAAAGTCAAACACAAATACAAATAGATGGACATTGAAAGATTAAAAGAAACCAAATGTTGGGTGCAATAATAGATGAGAAGAAATATGTCAATAATGAATAAAGAAAAATATGTTCTGGACCAAAAATCACTCCATATTATCTACTGCTTGCCAGTGATACCATATCTGAGTTATTGTTCAGGAATATGGGGACATACTGTAACTACAAAAGTACACTTATTCACTTAGGATGTTACCAAAAAGAAAGATAATTTATAATAATACATAATGAGTAGAGATGTCCGATAATGTCTTTTTGCCGATATCCGATATTCCGATATTGTCCAACTCTTAATTACCGATTCCGATATCAACCGATACCGATATATACGGTCGTGGAATTAACACATTATTATGCCTAATTTTGTTGTGATGTCCCGCTGGATGCATTAAACAATGTAACAAGGTTTTCCAAAATAAGAGAACAACTTCAACTCAAGTTATGGAAAAAAGTGCCAACATGGCACTGCCATATTTATTATTGAAGTCACCAAGTGCATTATTTTTTTTAATATGCCTCAAAACAGCAGCTTGGAATTTGAGACATGCTCTCCCTGAGATAATCCTGATACTCACTACAACTATGGGAAATACTATACTTTATTTTTTTTAAAACATGCCTCAAAACAACAGCTACAATAACAATGAAGGCACACAGCTTCAGTCCAGAGTATACTAGAGTAATAAAGTAAACAATAACATAGTCCTCCTTTAGTGCAAGACTGCCTGGTATACTGTATAACAGGAAATTATAAACCGGGCTCAATCTGCCCTGCTCTAACGTATTTGTATGAGTAACACAAATGTGCTGCAAGCTAGTGGTGAGTGCTTGAAGTGGCCTACCAGTCAGTCAGAGCTTCTGAAATGCTGCGTTGAGACAGGGCAGCTCCGCTCACTGCAGGCTGCAAAGTGTGCGCCATGCAGGGCAGACTAGCCACACCAAACTCCACCGTAGTTTTTGCCATATTGCGTGGGCTTTCGCCTTGGGGTGGTTTTTGTTGTATTTTTGTTTTTTCTCGGCGGAGTCTTTAAGCGACAACTGTGTGGTACTGCTTTTTTTCGGTGTTTGCTTTTCATCCATCTTCCGCTTGTATTCATCGTGTATCTCCTTATGATTCTTCAAGAGGTGGGGGATCAAATTGCAGAGACACTTTAAAATAATCCCAAACCATAGACATCGTGTCGTTAGTCACCGAGCGAGCTGGCTTGTTAGCCACGGCTACAGTACCGACATTCTTGTTGTTGTTATGTTGCGTTCGTGGCAGTTTGATGAGGTCATCAAGCGTCGCCAGTAAACCTCTCATGCTTCAGTCGTCAACTCCTGTGTTGTGTGTGGGAGAGGGGAGAGGGGAGAGGGGAGAGAGGAGGGGATGCTGACTGGGAGACGCATCTGCTCTGTACTTCCCCCTACGTCCGTGTTTTACTAGATATGTACCGCTCCGTACACCGGCATTTTAAAAAGTCATTAATTTTACTTTTTGAAACCGATACCGATAACTTCCGATATTTCATTTTAAAGCATTTATCGGCCAATAATATCAGCAGGCCGATATTATCGGACATCTCTAATAATGAGAGATTCATACAGTGATTACAAATACATTAGAGTCAGACACCACAGTTGACATACTTTTCACACAAAAGTCACAATTTCTCCGTGATTGTTGGTCCAAAGCTAATGTAGATTTTGGTAAAATGAGGTTAATGCGTTTTTTCTTTTGGTCGTTCTGTGTATTTTTGTTTACATTTATTGCGCCATTGAGTGCGTGTTAGAGTGCCTGCTGGTCACGAAACACTGCAGAAATGTAGCAGCACAGCGCGTCGAATAGGGTCGCAAAATTAGACTTTCGCAACATAAAAGCATTTTTATTGTAAGTTTATGACCTGGAGTATGTTTAGTACTATATTTAGACATATTTTTGTTGTTTATTTCTTTAGGAAAACTAATGTCAAGACGACAGCAATTGCATGCATCCCAGCAGCACACGTCCTTGGTAGCAGTCATGGCACCTGTTGTTTAGTTGGCCATACTCTCTTTATACACCACTTTGACTAGTGATACACGTACTACAGTTTTAGAATTCCTGACATAGACAATATTTGACTAGTGTTTACTGCAACTTCTGACTTATTTCCCCACAAATAAGCCAAAGCAAAGATTCTAAAACTGTGGTACTTGTACCACTATTGGTACGCGGGCTCCCTCTAGTGGTATGCCAAAGACAGTGGCGGAACAAGTCAGAGCCCCCTAAATCCAAATAATAAAGCTCATCCTAACATCATTTTACAACATACACATGCCTCTCTGAGTTTACTATCGACAAACTTTAACCAGATTTAGAAAAGTTAGCCAAGATGTAGAACTTTTTTTTAAAAGGCATCTGAACTTTTTGATAATTTGGCAAATCATTCACAATCCTTAAGTAAGACAATAACACATATATGTTTTTCTTTTGTTATGCAATCTAAGTTGTACATAAACATTAGCAAAATACCAACTATTCTAATTTTAACAATGGAGTCAATGGGAGCACCTCTATTCTGCTCCCAAAGCCATCGAAATAAGGATTAATTGATCAAAATAATATACCCGGAACTCATTTTTAAAATGTTATCGCTTTAAAACATGCTGTAAAAATACATATTCTCTGAAAATATGCCTAATAGTGGAGAACGCATTTTTTTCAGGATACAATTTAAATAAAATAGTTAATAGGTTTTATGGAATAATAAATGACCATTTGATTGATTGATTGAAACTTTTATTAGTAGATTGCACAGTGAAGTACATATTCCGTACAATTGACCACTAAATGGTAACACCCGAATAAGTTTTTCAACTTGTTTAAGTCGGGGTCCACTTAAATTGATTCATGATACAGATATATACTATTTTCATAATACAGTCATCACACAAGATAATCATCAGAGTATATACAGTACAATGAATTATTTAGATTATTTACTATACGGGGTGTTAAGGATTGGTTGGTATCAACACTTCAGTCATCAACAATTGCATCATCAGAGAAATGGACATTGGAACAGTGTAGGACTGACTTGGTAGGATATGTACAGCAGGTAGTGGACACAGAGAGAGAGATCAGAAAGTATAAGAAAAAGTGTCTACATTTGATTATTTAAATTTGAATATTTACATTTGATTATTTACAATCCGAAGAGGTATGATGTGGAAGGGAGGGTGTTAGTTTAGGGTTGAAGTTGCCTGGAGGTGTTGTTTTAGTGCGGTTTTGAATGCAAATGATGCATGTGTTTGGAAATGAATGACTGATCTAAACATTTTAGAAAAAGACATGTCATGGAATATTTGTATCCTTTAGATCAGGGGTCACCAACGCGGTGCCCGCGGGCATCAGGTCGCCCGTAAGGACCAGATGAGTCGCCCGCGGGCCTGTTCTAAAAAAAAAAAATAAAAAAAAAAATAAAATACAATTTTTTTTTTTTTTTTTTTTTTTAATTAAATCTACATAGAAAAAACACAAGATACACTTTCAATCAGTACATCAACCCAAACAACCTCCCCCATGCACACTCATCCACACCCACTCACACAAAAGAGGTTATTTCTTTCTGCTACCAATATTCTGGTTCCCACAACCTATTGATTGATTGATTGATTGAGACTTTTATTAGTAGGTTGCACAGTGAAGTACATATTCCGTACAATTGACCACTAAATGGTAACACCCGAATAAGTTTTTCAACTTGTTTAAGTCGGGGTCCACTTAAATTGATTCATGATACAGATATATACTATCATATATACTATCATCATAATACAGTCATCACACAAGATAATCACATTGAATTATTCACATTATTTACAATCAGGAGTGTGGAGGGGGGGTGGGGTGGGGGGGTGGGGGGGGTGGGGATATGGACATCAAGTAGTGGACATAGAGAGAGAGAGAGAGAGAGAGAGAGAGAGAGAGAGAGAGAGAGATCAGAAGGCATAAGAAAAAGAATCTGCATTTGATTGTTTACATTTGATTATTAGCAATCCGGGGAGGGTGTTAGTTTAGGGTTGTAGCTGCCTGGAGGTGAACTTTTATAGCGGTTTTGAAGGAGGATAGAGATGCCCTTTCTTTTATACCTGTTGGGAGCGCATTCCACATTGATGTGGCATAGAAAGAGAATGAGTTAAGACCTTTGTTAGTTCGGAATCTGGGTTTAACGTGGTTAGTGGAGCACCCCCTGGTGTTGTGGTTATGGCGGTCATTTACGTTAAGGAAGTAGTTTGACATGTACTTCGGTATCAGGGAGGTGTAGCGGATTTTATAGACTAGGCTCAGTGCAAGTTGTTTAACTCTGTCCTCCACCTTGAGCCAGCCCACTTTAGAGAAGTGGGTAGGAGTGAGGTGGGATCTGGGGTGGAGGTCTAGAAGTAACCTGACTAGCTTGTTCTGAGATGTTTGGAGTTTAGATTTGAGGGTTTTGGAGGTGCTAGGGTACCAGGAGGTGCATGCGTAATCGAAAAAGGGTTGAACGAGAGTTCCCGCCAGAATCCTCAAGGTGCTTTTGTTGACCAGAGAGGAAATTCTGTAGAGAAATCTCGTTCGTTGGTTAACCTTTTTGATTACCTTGGTTGCCATTTTATCACAGGAAAGGTTAGCCTCTAGAATGGAACCTAGGTAGGTGACCTCATCTTTCCTGGTGATGACACTGTCACCTACTTTTATGGTGAAGTGATTGACTCTCTTAAGTTTGATGTGGGACCCAAACAGGATGGATTCTGTTTTACTCAAGTGGATGGATAGCTTGTTGTCAGCGAGCCAGGTGCAAGTTCTACAGAGCTCAGCACTGAGGATTTTCTCCACCTGTGACTTGTCCTTGCCGGATACCAGCAGGGCAGAGTCATCCGCAAACAAAAACAATTCACAGTCACATGCCGATGACATGTCGTTTATGTATATTAGGAACAGTAAAGGTCCCAATATACTGCCTTGGGGGACTCCACAGCTCACCGAAAGGGGGGGGGGACACGGTGCCGTTCACCTCTACCACCTGCTCCCTCCCCTCCAAGTAAGACTGCATCCAGCTCCAAGAGGTTTTGTTAAATCCGATTGCTCTGAGCTTATCCAACAGTATAGCGTGGTTAACGGTGTCAAAGGCCTTCTGAAGGTCCAGCATGACCATGCCGCAGTATTTGCCCGCGTCCACCTCATGTTTGATGTGGTCGGTCAGATAGAGAAGGCATGTGTCAGTGGAGTGGTTAGTTCTGAAGCCGGATTGGAATTTGTACATGAGTTTATTAGTGGCAAGGTAACTATCGACCTGTTCATAAACTATTTTCTCCATTACTTTCGAAATGGAGCTGAGAATAGAAACAGGTCGGTAGTTGCCAGGTTCCAATTTGCTTCCTTTTTTAAAGAGGGGAGTTACTCTTGCTATCTTAAAATCTTTTGGTACTTGGCCTTGTGTAATTGATAGGTTTATTATGTGCGTGATGATCGGGGCAATGATGGAGGCAGAGTCCCTGAGGAATCTGGAGGGAATATTATCAAGGCCGGTGGCCTTGTTAGGGTGGAGCGCGCTCAATTTTTTAAACACCTCATCAGCTGTGACCATTTCTAATTTGAAATCATTGTTGGATACTCCTAGCTTTCTGTAGAAGGCTTTAATGTGTTCTACACCAAAGCGACCAGAGTGGTGGGACAGCTTGTTGACAAGAGTTGCAGCTATGCTGGTGAAAAAGGTGTTAAGTCTGCTAGCTACCTCCATTTTGTCTGTAATGAGGGAGTCACCCTCCTTGATGCTGATGTTGGTGAGTCTTGTTTTAAGTTTCTGGCTGCAACCAGGAAGCTGGTTGTTGAGAATTTTCCAGAGCTCACGTGGCTTATTCGTGTTTTCCTCAATTTTGTCGTTAATGTAATTTTTTTTTAAGGATTTAGTCAGGTTGGTTTTCTAGACAACACATCTGCAAGGGACACAGTCCCTGAAGCACACATGATTGTATAGGCTGCTGGTCCACTAACATTTTCATGAATTACTATTTTTTATGTAATTATTTTTATATTGTTTTACTTTCTTTTTTATCCAAGAAAATGTTTTTTATTTATTTATCTTATTTTATTTTATTTTTTTAAAAAGGGCCTTATCTTCAACAGACCAGGTTGTCAATGAAATTAGATTTGTTTAAAGGGTTTTTTAAACCAGGCCCAGTCCAGATAATGTCCAAGTCGGACTCAGCAACACACACCTTCATTCATGTACACAGAAAAAAATTAGGGAACACAACAGATTGCATATAATTTATAAACAAAATTACATTTTCAAAATAAGCATTTATGTACAGTCCAGATTATGTCCAGGTCACTCAAATTAGGGAACACAACAACAGATATCATATAATCTATAAACATAATTATACTTTCAAAATAAGCCTTTGAGGACTTCTCATCTTTTTTTTAATGTTTTTTGGCATCATTATCGTTTTCAACCATGTAACTTTCTAAAGTTAGAAAATACTGAATAAATGTTTTAAAGAAAGTAATACTAAGTGAATATCTGTTTTTGGCCTTAAAAATAAACATTTTACCGAGTACTATAATTAAATTGACTAAATCATGACTGTCAATGAACTCTCCTAAAATAACAGAAACCACATTAAGCTTCATAAACAAACCAATCCTTAAACACATTTTTTCAACTTCCACCCAAAACAAAGACACAATATGACAATACCAAAACAAATGCAGGGTGATTCAGGCTCCTGACAACAAAATCGGCAATCATCTGACTCTGTCATATTCCATAATTTTAACATTTTCCCTGTGGGTAAGAAGTTATAAATAATTTTAATTTGAAAATAACGATTTTGCACATTGATAGTGGTTTTATAGATTAGTTTGAATATGGCATCCCATGACAACGGGCAGTCAAAAAAGTCCTCCCATTTTCCATTTGTGTTGTATGAGGCAGCCTTCAAAGATTTCTTTATTAAATAAAAATTATATATTTTTCTATTTATTTTAGTTCCTTTTTGCCAACTAGAATTTCTTATTAGAGGTTTACAAACTAACAATTTAGTAGTTCCATAATTAATTATTTGTTTCCATCTTTTCCCAATTACTCCAGTTAGTTGATAAAATGAAAAGCTTGAGCAAGCATTACCATACATAGCTCTAAATTCATCATACTTCATAATTTTACCATTCTCATTGATAATATCATTGACAAAAATGATTCCTCTTTCAAACATATTTTTCCAAAAGAAAGGCTTTCCATCTATTACAATATTAGAGTTCATCCATATTAACTGCTGCAAAATATCGTCTCTTTTTTCTGGCACATAAAATTGAAAACACCACTATGAGTGGATTGTTTCCTTTATGAACCCCGCCATGTTTCCCAGCAGACTCTCTGGGAGGGGATCACTTGTAAAAAAGGATACAATTTCTTTTGATACAGTACATGTTTTTTTTCCAACAGGACATTTGTGTACCACTCAATGTTTAAATACATCTTTGGAACAATTGATGCTTTTAAAGACAGACACATAGCTTCAAGGTTGAGAAGTTTCAGGCCCCCATATTCATACTCTTTGTACAAAACCTTTCTTTTAATCTTTTCTGGTTTGCCGTTCCAGACAAAATCGAAGACCCTCCGCTCATAAATCTTAAAAAAGTTTTGTGATGGAGCTGGTAACGACAAAAACAAATAAATAAATTGAGGAATAATTAACGAGTTGGCAATAGACATTTTACCATACAAGGTTAGGGATTTCCCTTTCCATAATTGCATAATTTTGTCCAGCTTTCTTAGTCGATTATCATAATTTACTGAGCCTAGATCTTCCAGATTTTCTGGGACAACAACACCAAGTATGTTAACTGGTCCATCTGTCCACAAAACAGGCACTTTGCATTCCATTGGAAAGGACGTTCCCTTTAGATTTACGATCCTTAACATTTTACATTTATCATAATTAAGCTTAAGGCCAGATTGCTGTGAAAATATGTCCAAAAGATTAAGAAGGTTCCGCAAATAATGAGGAAAAATCTTATCTTTGTGAATCAGCCTTTTCTGACATGAACTTCATCAAGAACAAACACAGAACACGCCTCACTGATGCACATCTGCAAGACTCACTCAGAGTTGCAGTGTCAAGTTACACACCAGAGTACAACACACTAGTTAACAGCATGCAATGCCAGGCTTCCCACTAACTGACAAAGAAACAGATAACAGATTTGGTGTCCAGTTCAAAGTGTGACATGATTTAAAAATTTGAGTTTACTTTTGTATTTTACATGAGTTATTATTTGTACAAACATGGTGCAAAGTAATTCATGATTTGTTAAAAAATGTTAGTGGCTAGCTAGTTAAAATGGGATATTGTGATTTCACAAGACTGTCTTAGAAGTGATCATTTGAAAATGTTCAATTTGAAAAATGTGCACTTAGAGAAAATATAAAAATAAAGTGTTGCATATTGATATTTATCTGTTTCTATATATATTTATTGTGAGAAATCATTAAGATGATCAGTGTTTCCACAAAGATAAATATCATTAATTATTAATAATAACAGAGTTAAAGGTAAATTGAGCAAATTGGCTACTTCTGGCAATTTATTTAAGTGTGTATCTAACTGGTAGCCCTTCGCATTAATCAGTACCCAAGAAGTAGCCCTTGGTTTCAAAAAGGTTGGTGACCCCTGCTTTAGATACATAACAAATAAGCTGAGTCAATGAAACATCTTGAATAGATTGTAATTTACACCCTCTCAGTTGTTTAAAATAAGTACAATAAATAGCAAGTTATGTATAATGTGTCAGGCAGCTGAAGGAACTCTAATTCACTTACTGTGGGAACGTCCGTGAATAAGAGTTGTGGTCTGTTGTGACAATTGTCTCGTTTGTCCAACCTAGGCCACCGTACCAGACCTGCTAATGTTAGCCAAGTTAGCTCTTGCGTGTTGAACGGTAGACGGAAATAAATGAGTCGTGTATGAAACAAGTTCAGCTTCCTCATTAGCATGACTTAGACTTAGACTTAGACAAACTTTATTGATCCACAAGGGAAATTGTTCCACACAGTAGCTCAGTTACAAAGGTTGGAAATGGTAAGGATGCACACAAGGGCACAAAAAGAGGGCGAAAACAAAAAGGTATAAAGTAGACTAAAATGTACCATAGTAGCAATATAAAATATAACATACATGTAATATTTACATATTATATATACTAGAGATGTCCGACAATATCGGATTGCCGATATTATCGGCCGATAAATGCTTTAAAATGTAATATCGGAAATTATTGGTATCTGTTTCAAAAAGTAAAATGTATGACTTTTTAAAACGCCGCTGTACGGAGTGGTACACGGACGAAGGGAGAAGTACGGAGCGGCAATAAACCTTAAAGGCACTGCCTTCACATGCCGGCCCAATCAAATAATATCTACGGTTTTCACACACACAAGTGAATGCAAGGCATACTTGATCAACAGCCATACAGGTCACACTGAGGGTGACCATATAAACAACTTTAACACTGTTACAAATATGCGCCACACTGTGAACCCACACCAAACAAGAATGACAAACACATTTCGGGAGAACATCCACACCGTAACACAACATAAACACAACAGAACAAATACCCAGAACCCCTTGCAGCACAAAATCTACAGGGACGCTAATATATACTACCCGCTATCCCTACCCAAAACACCCCCACCTCAACCCCGCCCCTCCCCTCCCCTCCCTCCTCGCCCACCTCAACCTCCTCATGCTCTCTCAGGGAGAGCATGTCCCAAATTCCAAGCTGCTGTTTTGAGGCATGTTAAAAAAAATCATGCACTTTGTGACTTCAATAATAAATATGGCAGTGCCATGTTGGCATTTTTTTCCATAACTTGAGTTGGTTTATTTTGGAAAACCTTGTTACATTGTTTAATGCATCCAGCGGGGCATCACAACAAAATTAGGCATAATAATGGATTTATTCCACGACTGTATATATCGATATCGGTTGATATCGGAATCGGTAATCAAGAGTTGGACAATATCGGAATATCGGATATCGGCAAAAAAGCCATTATCGGACATCTCTAATATATACAGTGTATACTGTACATGGTCACAGTTAAGGACTATATGTCTACTGTCACCAAAGAATGGCAAAGTTTGGGCTCAGAGCTGCTTCATTTTTTCATATTGAGGAAGCGCTTTTTTACGCTTTCGGACCAGACCTGTCAATACCTCTTGTGTGCAGTCTGAAATCAGCAGCCAAAGGAAAAAAATACAAAGACAGACGTAGAAATGCATCGATGACGGCAAACTTAAGGAGTTCATTTTCATTTACCGTTCGATTGACTGACTTACAACTATTGGCCCAATCCAACAGTTTTATACATTAATTAATGCCGCCGGACATCGAATTGAATGCCATTAAAGGCCTTAATTTTCGCAAAATCCCTTTAATGCCCTGTGGAAACCCTGTTAAATGTGGCTTCCTGATTCTGGCAGTGTTGGCGTATTTGGCGAATCTGAATCGCTGCCAACAACCACGTAGGGTTCAGTTCATCGCCATGAGGACGAACCAAATATGTTGCCAGTTTTTGTAATTTGTCTTTTCCTTGCGCTTTGCTGCTCAACTTGTACAAACCCTGTTTCCATATGAGTTGGGAAATTGTGTTAGATGTAAATATAAACGGAATACAATGATTTGCAAATCATTTTCAACCCATATTCAGTTGAATATGCTACAAAGACAACATATTTAATGTTCAAACTGATAAACTTTTTTTTTTTTGCAAATAATCATTAACTTTAGAATTTGATGCCAGCAACACGTCACAAAGAAGTTGGGAAAGGTGGCAATAAATACTGATAAAGTTGAGGAATGCTCATCAAACACTTATTTGGAACATCCCACAGGTGTGCAGGCTAATTGGGAACGGGTGGGTGCCATGATTGGGTATAAAAGTAGATTCCATGAAATGCTCAGTCATTCACAAACAAGGATGGGGCGAGGGTCACCACTTTGTCCACAACTGCGTGAGCAAATAGTCAAACAGTTTAAGAACAACGTTTCTCAAAGTGCAATTGCAAGAAATTTAGGGATTTCAACATCTACGGTCCATAATATCATTAAAAGGTTCAGAGAATCTGGAAAAATCACTCCTCGTAAGCGGCATGGCCGGAAACCAACATTGAATAACCGTGACCTCCGATCCCTCAGACGGCACTGTATCAAAAACCGACATCAATCTCTAAAGGATATCACCACATGGGCTCAGGAACACTTCAGAAAACCACTGTCACTAAATACAGTTCGTCACTACATCTGTAAGTGCAAGTTAAAGCTCCACTATGCAAAGTGAAAGCCATTTATCAACAACATCCAGAAACGCCGCCGGCTTCTCTGGGCCCGAGATCATATAAGATGGACTCATGCAAAGTGGAAAAGTGTTCTGTGGTCTGACGAGTCCACATTTCAAATTGTTTTTGGAAATATTCGACATTGTGTCATCTGGACCAAAGGGGAAGCGAAACATCCAGACTGTTATCGACGCAAAGTTCAAAAGCCAGCATCTGTGATGGTATGGGGGTGCATTAGTGCCCAAGGCATGGGTAACTTACACATCTGTGAAGGCACCATTAATGCTGAAAGGTACATACAGGTTTTGGAACAACATATGCTGCCATCTAAGCGCCGTCTTTTTCATGGACGCCCCTGCTTATTTCAACAAGACAATTCCAAGCCACATTCAGCACGTGTTACAACAGCGTGGCTTAGTAAAAAAAAAGAGTGCGGGTACTTTCCTGGCCTGCCTGCAGTCCAGACCTGTCTCCCATCGAAAATGTGTGGCGCATTATGAAGCGTAAAATACGACAGCGGAGACCCCGGACTGTTGAACGACTGAAGCTCTACATAAACAAGAATGGGAAAGAATTCCACTTTCAAAGCTTCAACAATTAGTTTCCTCAGTTCCCAATCGTTTATTGAGTGTTGTTAAAAGAAAAGGTGATGTAACACAGTGGTGAACATGCTCTTTCCCAACTACTTTGGCACGTGTTGCAGCCATGAAATTCTAAGTTAATTATTATTTGCAAAAAAAAATAAAGTTTATGAGTTTGAACATCAAATATCTTGTCTTTGTAGTGCATTCAATTGAATATGGGTTGAAAAGGATTTGCATATCATTGTATTCCGTTTATATTTACATCTAACACAATTTCCCAACTCATATGACAACGGGGTTTGTATGTCCACTATAAGTAATTCCAATCATGTTAACTTTGAGTAAATGCTCACCATCCGTCTCACCACCGTCTCACCACCTCTGTTTACAAGTGACTGATGAAGTCACGTGTTGGACGGTTGATTAAGATTTTACGCAAAAAACACTTGGACCCCCAAGTGTTTTCTGGGTAAATATGAACAATATTGTCATCGGCGAGCCACTTGTAAATTATTTGCGCGACGTAAAGTGAAATGTGAAAGTAAAATTAAAGTCAATTATAACAGTGAAGTTAATTAATTAACTCATATTATATTCTACACAAGGTGAATGTTTATATTCACCTTGGAGAAAGCAAACCTCCAAGTTTAAGTAAATAGTGGTATTTCAGTTTGAGCACATAATAAGATAAGGCCCCTTAGTTTGATATTCGCAGGTGGATTGGATCCTTTCTCGTAGGAAAGAGGCCCTAATTGGGACTTCAGAATGCAAAAGTGATAACCATATCCTTCAGAAAAGATTACCTGTCTAGCTCAACGCCAACATTTGAGTTATGACTTAAAGCAGTTGTTTTCCAGACACTTAAACACAAACATCTCTTTTTATGGTCAGGATACGCTGTCCTGACTTAGCACACACAAACAGGGATAGGAAGGAGGAATATAAAACTCAAACATAACGTTACTGTGGCCAACTAAAGAAAAAGCAAGATTAATTTGCGGAATTCTGTACGACAACGCTTACAAAATGTACTATTTTTGGCCACTGTAACACTACACACAGTTTAAACAGTAAACTGTGTTTGAATATGGAAACTAAAACATTGTACTTAAATAAAAAATCTAATCATAATTAATTTAGCATAAAAGTGAAGTAAACATTGTACTAAAATGAATATCAAAATATAGTTTTTAAAGATTTAATGAAAATTTAACTAGATGAGGCAATTCCTGAAGGAACTGTGTGTGAATGCTCCAATGCTGAAGTTGAACTGAAATCCTCTTTTTTTTTTTTTAGAATTGTTGAAGTAGAGCACAACATTCCTGAACAAGCTGAATATTTTAAAGTTGAAACAGTTTGAATCAGATGAAAAATGTGGGAGCTGTGGAACATTGAAGAATGTCCCATTCATGTCAATGGAAATTTCCCCAAAAAATGGGAATTTCGGGAAAAGTGGGAATGTTTTTTTTTTTTAAATAATAAAAAACTTGAATGGTCTGAATGAGTTGAAATGGTTGGTGTTTAAATTTTTCAAATCGGTTGCGAAATGTTGAAGTAGTAACATGTTGAATTGAAAAATGGTATTAATGATTCCTGTAATTTCTAGAAAAACGGGAATTTTTACAGTTCAAAAAAACATTTCATTTTTTGTCCTGATTAAGAGGAATGTTTTGACGGTGGAATGGTTGAAGTGGGTTGAAAAATGTGGGAGGAGTAGTCGCCAGAAAAAGGGTGGAAAAAGGGCTTTGGAAAACCAAGGAATTCTGGAAAATCCTGGAATTGTTTTGAACTTGGAAAAATGGTAGTTTGAATTTCCAGAATGGTGGAATGTGTTGAAGGTGGAATGGTTTGAATTTGGTTGAAAAGGTGGAAATGGTGCAAGTTAGAAAAATGGCCAATTCATTTTGAATGGGAAAAATGTCCCGGAAAACCTGGAATTCGGGGAAATCTGGGAATTTTTGGAATTTGGCTCAACAGTTTGAAGTTGGATTGATTGATTGATTGAGACTTTTATTAGTAGATTGCACAGTACAGTACATATTCCGTACAATTGACAAATGGTAACACCCGAATAAGTTTTTCAACTTGGGGTCCACGTTAATCATCCATCCATCCATTTTCTACCGCTCGTCCCTTTTGGGGTCGCGGTGGGTGCTGGAGCCTATCTCAGCTGCATTCGGGCGGAAGGCGGGGTACACCCTGGACAAGTCACCACCTCATCACAAGGCCAACACAGATAGACAACATTCACACTCACATTCACACACTAGGGCCAATTTAGTGTTGCCAATCAACCTATCCCCAGGTGCATGTCTTTGGAGGTGGGAGGAAGCCGGAGTACCCACGGGGAGGACATGCAAACTCCACACAGAAAGATCCCAAGCCCGGGATTGAACTCAGGACTACTCAGGACCATCGTATTGTGAGGTACATGCACTAACCCCTGCCCACCGTGCTGCCCCCACGTTAATCAATTCATGGTAAATTCATGGAACGGTTTGAATCGGGTGAAAAATGTGGAAGGTAGAGTGTGCCAAAATCTGGAGAAGACGAAGAAGTTGAATAAAAAATAGATGAATTTTGGATTAGAAAGCCATGACAATATTCATACATTTTAGGCAGGAGATGCAATGTAGTTTTTTGCACTCTGGTCAACTATCCCCCCCTAGTGGCGGGGAGTCGCCATAGCACACTGCAGCCACGTCAACATAATTGCGCTCAGCTGTTGCTCTGTAAACTTTCCCTGCCTGCCTTTTACACGTGTCTCATTTCGTGTTACAAAACACGAACCCACGCAGCATTTGACAACAAATATGTTGAAAGACGACAGTCTTCCCGTTTGAAAAGCCGCTAACTAACCCAAAATGGCCCACGTTGATTGACACGTCAAACCACGTGTGTTGCAGACACGCTGCGTGGATGTTTATTTCCACATCTCTAATATAGTCACCTTTTCATGTCCTGCGGAATGAAATGTCACGTCAGAGCACCTCCCCTAACCTGAGTGAAGGGTACCCAGTGACTAACCTCACCCTGGTGGTCCTCCTGCTCATCCCGGCTGTTGTCCTCCTGCTGCTCCTCAACTGCGTCTTCCTGGGCTACAAGCTCTTCCTGCTGTCCAAGAGGGGCCGGGAGACCACCGAGGACTTCCCGCTGAAGAGAGCCAGCAGGAGCTCGTCGCCCGACGTGCTGGTCTTCCCCACGCGGATGGCGTACATGTCACTGTCCGAGCCCGCCTTGCCTCACCCGGTGACCTCCTCCAGGGCTTCGTCGAGGGTCGGAGGGGAGCACAGGATACGGCTTCTGATGCCGGATGGGGCTACCGGGTCAGGGTCCTGGAGGGCGCCGAGTAGCATCCGGACATCCGGGGCTGGGAGACCCGACCTGGCCTCCGGGTCACGGACGCGATGCATCGACACGGCCGGGTGGCGTCACAGTGCGCCGGTGTTGCCCACGCAGTCCAGTGACTCGGAAGCCGGGGTCAGGCTGCACCTGGTTCCGCCCAACTCCCCCACGGTAAAGTTCATAAATTATTATTTTTTACGTTTGGTGTGCTTTCTTACACCGATTTAATCATGTAAATCAGGGGTCCCCAAACTACGAGCCGCAGGAAGTCCCAAGTTAAAATTAAAATATATATAAATATATTTCTTTATTTATTTGTTTTAATTATTTATTTATTTTAATCTGTCCTTTCTACTCCATTTTCTACCGCTTGTTACTCTCGGTGTCTCCTAGCCCAGTGGTTCTCAACCTTTTTTCAGTGATGTACCCCCTGTGAACATTCTTTTAATTCAAGTACCCCCTAATCAGAGCAAAGCATTTTTGGTTGGAAAAAAAGAGATAAAGAAGTAAACTACAGTGCAAAATATTGCTCATTTGTAGTGGTCTTTCTTGAACTATTTTGGAAAAAAAAGATATACAAATAACTAAAAACTTGTTGAAAAATAAACAAGTGATTCAAATATAAATAAAGATTTCTACACATGGAAGTAATCCTCCCCTTAAAGTGCCCTCTTTGGGGATTGTAATAGAGATCCATCTGGATTCATGAACTTAATTCTAAACATTTCTTCACAAAAAAAGAAATCTTTAACATCAATATTTATGGAACATGTCCACAAAAAATCTAGCTGTCAACACTGAATATTGCATTTCTTTTCACAGTTCTTTTTGACAGACATTTTAGTGAGGGTCAAACCATCATGGCATGGGGGGAAACTCTGGGTTTATGGTAATGAATGGAATAGCCTACTTGATTTGATGTTCAGTTTATGAACTTACATTCATATTTTGTTGAAGTATTATTCAATAAATATATTTATAAAGGATTTTTGAATTGTTGCTATTTTTAGAATATTTAAAAAAAATCTCACGTACCCCTTGGCATACCTTCAAGTACCCCCAAGGGTATGCGTACCCCCATTTGAGAACCACTGTCACCGCCAGCGTCCAAAATCCGGCCCGCAGGAAGTCCCAAGGTAAAATAAAAATAAATATCCATCCATCCATCCATCCATCCATTTTCTACAGCTTATTCAATCAATCAATCAATGTTTATTTATATAGCCCTAAATCACAAGTGTCTCAAAGGGCTTATTCCCTTCGGGGTCGCGGGGGGCGCAGGAGCCTATCTCAGCTACAATCGGGCGGAAGGCGGGGTACACCCTGGACAAGTCGCCACCTCATCGCAGGGCCAACACAGATAGACAGACAACCTTCACACGCACATTCACACACTAGGGCCAATTTAGTGCATGTTGCCAATCAACCTATCCCAAGGTGCATGTCTTTGGAGGTGGGAGGAAGCCGGAGTACCCGGAGGGAACCCACGTTTATTTTTTTTAAATCTGTCCTTTCTGATCCATTTTCTACCGCTTGTTACTCTTGGTGTCTCCTAGCCGCTCATAAAATGCATTTTCCCATCGATAACATGACATCATCGCGCTTGCAATATATATATATATATATATATATATATAAATGTGACCAAATCTGCTGGGTCAAAAGTATACATACAGCAATGTTAATATTTGGTTACATGTCCCTTGGCAAGTTTCACTGCAATAAGGCGCTTTTGGTAGCCATCCACAAGCTTCTGGCAAGCTTCTGGTTGAATTTTTGACCACTCTTCTTGACAAAATTGGTGCAGTTCAGCTAAATTTGTTGGTTTTCTGACATGGACTTGTCTCTTCAGCATTGTCCAAACGTTTAAGTCAGGACTTTAAGAAGGTCATTCTAAAACCTTAATTCTAGCCTGATTTAGCCATTTTTTTACCACTTTTGACATGTGTTTGGGGTCATTGTCCTGTTGGAACACAAAACTGCGCCCAAGGCACAACCTCTGGGATGATGATTTTAGGTTGTCCTGAAGAATTTGGAGGTAATCCTCCTCTTTCATTGTCCCATTTACTCTCTATAAAGCACCAGTTCCATTGGCAGCAAAACAGGCCCAGAGCATACTACCACCACCATGCTTGACATTAAGTCTGGTGTTCCAGGGATTAAAGGCCTCACCTTTTCTCCTCCAAACATATTGCTGGGTATTGTGGCCAAACAGCTAAATTTTTGTTTCATCCGACCACAGAACTTACCTCCAGAAGGTCTTATCTTTGTCCATGTGATGTCAGATAGATAGAATTTTTGACTCGGGGGCCGCATTGGGTTAAAAACACAGCCCTTCCCCATCATAAATATCATTATAAAATGAATATAGCCGTGAAAGTCCAATAATGTGGTTTGTTGAATTACCAAAGCGTCAAACACAAGGCCAGGTTCAGTCAATAAATTATACCTTATCGTTCCTTACTAAATGTATTCTTTCCCATTTTTTGTCAGGAAAAAATAAATGTATTGCATGTAATTTGAAATCTTTTAAATTGAATATCTAATAACGCAACAACGATGCAAACATGTCAAACTTTGTTTGATTAAAATACAAATTTAAAATTTGCTTGACTTGTGATTTCAAAGCAAGTTACCCATCAAAGTGTACAGTGTTGAAATGACAATAGATTTTAAGGTTAAAAATTGGCAGCTCATTTGCCAGAATTTTACTGTAAAAAACGCTACCGTTTTTCCATTTACAATAATACGACTGTAAAATACTGTAAAATTTTACGGCGAAACTGAGCTGTCAGTTCTTAAATGCGAAATCTGTTATTTATTTATTTTTTTATGGTGCCCAGCATGTTGTCCCCACCTTTTTCTGTCTCCTGCGGTTCTCTTCACCTCTTGCCATGAGGCTCTGGCTCTGCCTAAATCAGACCTAGGCAAATTAAGGCCCGGGGGCCACATGCTGCCCGTTAAGCTTTTCAATCTGGTCCGCTGGACATTCCCCAAAAAAAGTTTTAGATTTTTAAGATGGAAACTGTATGATGTGCAGTGATGTTTTCAAATCACCGTAAGTCTTGGACTATACAAAGTATTTCCATGGTTGGAATCTGCACTTTTGCATGATATACTAGTTACTATGGTAATCTAAGTCACAGCAGCTCAGACGAGGCACCAAGCAGTGTGGGTGGGGAGCGTTTCCACAGAGTGTTTTTAGAGCGGCCAGCCTGAAATGCGGGTGTCAGGGACAGACGCGGAAGGAGATTTTTACAACAAAGTTCTAAAGCTTAGTGATATATCAGATTGTAGGTGGGTTTATTTACCCTTTGCGTTCATCTTTCGCTGTGTTTGTTGCATTTTTGTTGCGTTTCGCTTGATTGTAAAATATGTCGATCGAGAGTGTGTGTGACGTTGATGTTGTCAATATTCAGTGTTTTATTATTCATAGGTAATATTGTAAATCCTACATTCTTACTTTTTCATGTACATTCTGGGTGTCTCATTCAGTAAAAAAAATGTAAAATTCACGGTCTGTCCGTAACATTTTTAGCATTTATTCAGACATTATTGGGAGGTTTTGTATTAGTACCGGCCCCCAGACACATTTTTTTCCTCTAAATTTGGCCCCCCCGAGTCAAAATAATTGCCCAGACATGGCCTAGATCTTTGTGAACACCCCTCCTCCAGGACAGCCTTGGCCTTTCTCTTCTTCAATTCCCTTGAGCGTTCCATTCAAGGGCAGCTCTGGTGATGGATGTTGGAGGTTTCAGAAGAGTGTGGCCTACAATCCATCTCCACTTCCTTCTTCTGATTGTAGCTTCGACTCGCTCCTGATTTGTTTTTACTAACAGTTCCTGGATACGGATATCTTAGGCCACCACATTCCCAAAATGTGGCGTAGTTTTGAGGTAACGAAGGTCTGGAGGATCTTGATGTTGAGTTGCGTCAGGCCCCACATTCGTAGTCGTGTACTAGAATGGACTTCACATTGGATTCAGAGATCCGTAATTTGGTTTTGGTGGAGATGTTCCTGGACCTCCAGACTGGTTTTAACTGGGCAAATGCAACCTTGGCCTTCCCTATGTGTGCCTCCACATTCTTGTTTGCCCCTCCATCATTGCTGATAACACTTCTGAGATAGGTGAAGTCATTTACTATCTCCAGCTTTGTTCCTCTGCAGCATACAGGTCTGGCTTTCCCAGCTGTTTGGTTTTAATGGAATTGTTGTCAGTCCAACCCGTCTTGAGTTGTGTTCTACTTTCCCCCGTTTTCTCCCTCATCTGTTTGATGCTTTGGTTCAGAAAGGCACATACAGTGTATGTAAAAATATAATCAAATGCAAAGGCCAATGATTCTCAAACTGTGTAGTGGTACACCAAAGAACCAGTTATTTTTTCAAACAGTGTTACTGTTCAAACTGTGTGATATTACAGTGGCCAAAAAATATGACATATTTTAGTTAAATAAAACCTAAGCCTTGTTTTTAATGTATATTTAAGCCGACTACGCTACTATATTTAAATGTTGGTCATGATTGTGGTACTTGGAAAGCCAAGTGTTTTCTGAGGTGGTATTTGTTGAAAAAAAAGTTTGAGAACCATGCACTAGCATAGGCAATTGTATAATATCATGAGGTTAATATTTATACATTTATACTCATAAATTCTTCACGGTTACAAGCGGCTCTGACTGTGACATGGCCCTCAGTGAAAACGAGGTCAACACCCCGTTTGCCTAGCTCGTCTAGCTCGTTCCACATGGATAGCAGCACACCTAACTTCGAGCACACAGACGTCATGACATCACTGAAGCACCTTTAATAACGCAGGACCAGCATTTTGGAACAAAGATAGGGTCATAGTAGAAAGGTAAAAAAAATATCATTTTTGTGGCGGCATACGTTTAAGCAAGTTATGTTTAAGTTTCACTTTTACATCTCATTGCACACACCTGTAGTGCGTTCTAGGACCCTGTATTTAAAGTTAGACACAGAAGTGTCCCTAGTTTGTAGGATCTTAAGACCCAAACTCTTGTAGGACATGCATTTTTAATTTATCTTGGCTATTTGGAACCCAGAGTATAAAAACAAAAAAAACCTCAATTGCCATCTGAACTGTTTTCAGCCATCTTGAATCATGTGATGTGGTATACTTTTCCTCCACCACTAATTGGCAGTATAATGACCTCGTAATTGGAAACCAGGGTTTTGTAGATAAATATGTTGTATTTTGGTCTACACAACCAAAAATATGTCCACATATGTGAGTCCTAAGAAGTTAAAAACAGGGAGAGACTTAACCAGCAGGAGATGCACTAATAGTCATAAAAATGTATTGTTATGATTGGTATATTCCACTGATAATCCAATGTATATCAGCTAATATCTATTTTACGTTCATTCAGGGGGTTTATTTAGACAATTTTAACAAATCAAAAAGTTAGTGTTTGACAAAATCAATGCAGTATTTTTGAGTGCATGTAAACATACCAAGTGTGTGTTTATGAGGTGGCGACATTAGGTTTAGCCTTAGGGTGGGATGGGGGCCCAGAATTTGGTGCTACGCCCCTGGCTGTGTAGAACCGCATTGCTTCATTTGGAGGGTTGTTTCTAATATTGTGACTTTACTTTTTGACAAGTTAGATAAGGTATATCTAAACAAAATACTACAAAACATTCATGCACCACAGAATATAAAAATGTCTGCTATACAACAAAAAAGTTGCATTATTGCCAGCAAAGCTGACAGGGCACCTGTAAAACCAAGGTTGAAATACTATTTTTTATGGCTTTTAATTGCAGAATATCAGCATTTATTGTTCATATATTTCTGCATGTGTCTTTGCAGGGTTTTTCATTGTTTCCTTGCTTACATCCATAGGAAATTGGGCATGTGGTTCAAGTCCATCACAGCAGCAGTGCCTACGAGTTGCTGAACGAGTGGAGCCCAGGCGATGTGAACTTTGACAAAGTGGACATGGAGTGCGAGTACAACAATCCATCCTCAGAGGAATCCTGCGTCAACACATCTGCAGTGCAAGGTTCCGGCCTGGATAGTGACTTTGGTGCCAGCGCAGGTTTGTTATGTTATAGGGCTTTCTTTTGACTCCATATGTAAGGGGGGGAATATTTCTACATCAGATGACCCTGCATTGGTGTGTGTGTTGGTAAGTGACAGGAAGAAAATCTCTGACACACTTGGGCAAAAGTCCTAAGGCTCTTTAGCCCCATGACCTGACTTTTCTGGGGAGAAAACAATCTTGTATTACCGGTATATAAAACTTTTTTTTTTTTAAATTCTTTTAATGATTTAAAAAACATACGCAATAAATGTTTCCTGTCCAGGTGTGTCCCTGCGAATTCTGTCAGCAGACAGCGACGGTTTGTCCAATGGCGCGGTGTCGGCATTGGAGTGGGACTATTATGACCCCTGCTACGTCAGACAAAACAACGTGTCCAAACATAAACACCATCGACCCGCCATGCACACAAAACAGTACTGGGTGTAAACAAAAACAAATAACCCAGCTTTCAGTACTGTTAGTTTTAATGTTTATTTATTTAGATTCTATTTAAAAAGCGTGTTGTGGATTTTTATGTTTGTCTCACGTCTTACGTTGACCTGTTACATTCACAAGTTTTTTTTTAATATTTTGAGTGCACCCAACACTGAATTTCTTATAATTGGAAGCTGACCTTTTCAAATGACTTAGTGCACTTTTCACATGTTTAGTCTCACATTTCACAATGTTATGTACAGTTTAACTTTTGAAAGTAATTGTTTGATTTTAACTTGTCATGAGAGTATTTGTATTTTGTACAATTTATTGAGTTTGGCCTATTAAATGGGTGAATTTGGGGCTTTTAGGTGGAGTTTGTTTGCCTGACACTGGTTGCTAAAGAATCACCTTGAACTTTTGTTAACCCATCCATTTTCTACTGCTTGTCCCTCTCTGGGTCACGGTGGTGGCTTTAGCCTATTCTAGCTGCATTCGGGCAGAAGGCGGGGTACACCCCAGACAAGTCGCCACCTCATCGCACGGCCAACACAGACAGACTAATTAGACCAGTGACTATCATTTCTTGGTATGTGTGTTTATGAATGAAAATTAGCCATGCAACGAGCTGGAATACTTTATTCTCGGCAAAGAGATTTCTGTACATTACGGATCGGGTGCCACTTGGAGGTTTCGTAGAAAGTACAACTGACGAAGCACTATGTAAATCACAGAAGACGACCGAAACAAACTGAAAATGTTACTCAAAGCTGGAGAGGAAGTTTAACACAACCTCCTTGAGCTTCGCATCTGAGGCCTCTGAGATTTGACCGTCAGCCCTGTGAAGAGCAAGAAGAGTTTAGTTATAAAATTACAAAAAATACTGCCCTGTCAATCAAAATTGATAAAGGCGGAATATTTGTTGCAGGTGTCCCTAATGAAGTGTCCCATGAAACTTACCTGATAGCAGCCAGCAGGTCTTGCTGCTGACTCAAGATGTGCTGCAAGAAAGCCTTCTCGAACTTGGTGATCTTGCTGGGCTCCATCTTGTCCAAATGTCCCCTCACGCCAGCGTAGATGACTGTGACTTGCTCTTCGATGGCCATGGGAGCTGGAAAACAGCATTGATGTTGGTATTTAAAAAAACAATCTAGCTGTAGTTTCTGGTAGCAAAATACTTACAGTATTGGCCCTGCTTCAGGAGCTCAGTGAGACGGACACCACGGTTCAGCAGCTGCTGCGTGGCTGCGTCCAGGTCGGAACCGAACTGAGCAAAGGCGGCCACCTCACGGTACTGGGCCAGCTCCAGCTTCATGGTACCGGCCACCTAATGGGGGTTAATGTCAGTAACGGCTGTAAAAATCTCTCTTTAGCAAAAAAAAATTAAATAAGTGGCATGAACCTGCTTCATGGCCCTGGTCTGGGCGGCTGATCCGACACGTGACACGGACAGACCAACGTTGATGGCGGGGCGGATGCCCTTGTAGAAAAGCTCGGTCTCCAAGAAGATCTGAGGGAGAATCCTATTATTTAGTGTTAAACACAACATTTTTCAAGCATAGAAAACATTGTAACGCCTCACGTAGGCCTACTCTGTGGCCAGCATAGCTAGCTTGGACTCTAAGCAGTCGGCTAGCCACAGCGCATCGGAAAGCGTGAACAAGTCAATGAGTGTGGGTTGTAGTCGGCCTGATAGTGTGCTTAGCTCTAAGCAACCAGCTAACCAAGGTGCGCCGGAAAGCGGCCGAGTTAGCGGTTTTATACGGCAATCTAAAAAAAAAAGAAGAAAAAAAAAGTATCACTTTGGCTAGAAAAATAGCGGAATTCTGCTAAATAACTGACATCTGGGGTGCCTGTATATTCAGACAAAAACACAGGATGGCAATGTAACAATATCAATTGAATATTTAAATTATTTCCTACTGTTGGCTCTGATTTAAATGTTTGCCCTTAAAGTCCTGTGTGCAGGGACTTATTTTTTGAGTTTATAAATAAAACATTTTGATGATAAAAGTTATTGATATAACCACGGTACTATCGAGTGTGTATTGATTCTATACTTGTAAGGGTGTAATGGCACGTGTATTTGTATTGAACCGTTTCGGTACGGGGGGTTCGGTTCGGAACGGAGGTGCACCGAACGAGTTTCCACACTGTGATGTAACATTATCAGGTAATCAATCAATCAATCAATGTTTATTTATATAGCCCTAAATCACAAGTGTCTCAAAGGGCTGTACAAGCCACAACGACATCCTCGGTACAGAGCCCACATACGGGCAAGGAAAACTCACCCCAGTGGGACGTCAATGTGAATGACTATGAGAAACCTTGGAGAGGACCGCATATGTGGGTAAGCCCCCCCCCCCCGTAGGGGAGACCGAAAGCAATGGATGTCGAGTGGGTCTGACATAATATTGTGAAAGTCCAGTCCACAGCGGATCCAACACATCAGCGAAAGTCCAGTCCATAGTGGGGCCAGCAGGAACCATCCCGAGCGGAGACGGGTCAGCAGCGTAGAGATGTCCCCAACCGATGCACAGGCTAGCGGTCCACCCCGGGTCCCGACTCTGGACAACCAGCACTTCAAGGGACCTTTATTTTGAAGGCGAGTTGCTCCCTCCTCTAGTTTCCGGTAGTCTCCGCACAACAGTCAGACGCTCACTCGTTTACACACGAGACGGATTTATGTGTTTCAGTGCTCCAAGTTTGTTGTTTCTTCCCACAAAGTGCCTTGGAAACATTTTCCAGGTCCTGTGTCTGTTTTATAAGTAACATGAAGACGTTGCGTGCCCGTGTAAATGTAGAAATAGTACTGTGCGACGATAGCTTGTTGCTACTTAACATGTAGCTTCTTTGCTGCTAGCTCACTCCTCTAAGGGAGGGTGCAATGTTTGTGTCTCTCCTCCTCAGTATATAATGTATATTATCCTGTGTTTGCAACCATTCCATATGTAAATCTTATTTATGTGTGGCTTTGAGTGTTACATAGGCTATGTACGGCTATTTACATAACTTTATGAGCACTGTTTACATGCTATTGTATGGGCTGTGTGTGTATGACTTAGTAGTGTTTGACACATATTTTGTGTCTCTTTATACAGTTTTACAAATAAATAAAGAAGAGAAGATAACAAAACAAAAGGGAAACAACATCCATCACACACAGAGCTATTTTAAAGCAATGTTAAAAGGATAAAGCCATAGTTTACAAATTTTGGTAAATAAATAACCAGAAAATGTATATTTTGTTGTTTTCTTACTGTACCAAAAATTAACCGAACCGTGACCTCTAAACCAAGGTACGTACCGAACCGAAATTTTTGTGTACCGTTACACCCTTATATACTTGGTATCGTTACTGTCGTTATTTGTATCGATACGCCTTCCTCTGTTGACAGTCAAGAGCTTGAGCTTAGCGGTTAGTAGCATGATTAGCTTATCGTTGTCTTCCAGTAATATTGTTACTTGTAAAAAAAGTTGTTTATTTGCCGCCTTTGATGCAAAGACTGCTGATTTAGAAGCAGTTTTGCACTGTGGAGAGACATTAACCACTAACAAGGAAGCTACATTGCGTTGAGGACAAATTTGTTAGCTTGTCGCTGTCAAATTTGCGGGACAAAGCTAGAATGTGTCAACATGCATTATTACAATATACCGATAAGATCAAATTTATATCATTTATATTGTGAAACCCTAAACGCAACTCGTATTTTTCCAGACTTGTTTTTAGGAAAAAATTCTTACATTTGGGTCAATACGATAATTTAAGTTTCCTCGTTGGCCAGTAATTACCTGTCCATCTGTAATGGAAATGACGTTGGTAGGAATGTAGGCTGACACGTCACCGGCCTGAGTCTCGATGACTGGGAGAGCAGTAAGGGAGCCACCGCCGAAATTGTCGTTCATCTTTGCAGCCCTCTCAAGCAGGCGGGAATGCAAGTAGAAGACATCTCCTGGGTAAGCCTCGCGGCCGGGGGGTCGACGCAGCAGCAGGGACATCTGACGGTAGGCGACGGCCTAATGGAGAAGCGCACAAATAAAAGGTTACCTTCAAACGTTGAAGGGTGATCTCCGCCTAAAGTGACAAACAAAAGCACTCACCTGCTTGGAGAGATCATCGTAGATGATGAGGGCGTGCTTGCCGTTGTCTCTGAAGTACTCCCCCATTGAGCAGCCAGAGTAGGGGGCCAGGTACTGCAGGGGGGCGGCGTCAGAGGCCGTGGCTGACACCACAATGGTGTACTTCATAGCGTCGGCGTCGGTCAACCTCTTGACCAGCTGGGCCACGGTGGATCGCTTCTGGCCGATGGCCACGTAGATGCAGTACAGCTTCTTCTTCTCATCAGTCCCTTCGTTGAAGCGCTTCTGGTTGATGATGGTGTCAATAGCGATGGCAGTTTTTCTGGTATTATTAAAAAAATCACAAATTAATAAAGGTGTTGATGTCTCCCTCGTCTTTGCACAAGCATTTTCATGGCGCTAGGATTAATTTAGTGTCAATTTCACATTTGCATCCATCCGTCTTCTACCGCTTGTTCCTGAACATTGATCCCGTGCAGTCTTGCCATGGGTACCATTTATTTACCAGTAGAGGGCGTAAGAAACCTAGAAATAACTAATTTCCTACCTAAAGAGGCTGCATAAAGTCTAATTTGCATAATTGATCATTATGCATGTGTAAGTACATTTTATGAATGCTGAAGGAGAAAAAAAGTGAACAAAGAACATGAAAAGCAAGACAAATATGTTTGGAAATACAAATTAACTCGGCTTGTTAAGGAGAGTAATATGTGCTTTCATGTTAAGATTCTCCACAGGGGTATAATATTTAAAATCACTAGATTTGTCTCTAGTCAGTCAGCATTTTTGAAAAACAGAATCTAGAGGGGTCTGAATACTTGCCAATCATAACTAAATCAGAAGCATCATACTTGTCTTCCTTTTCTCTGGTAGACCACATGAGGTGTGTTAAAGAGCAGATTTACGTTACTATCTATTGTACAGAGTTGGAATGACAAGCTACATTCGCAGACAGTCCCATTATAATGTGTTTATAAGCAAGTGGGCCTGGGCCGATAAATGTTGCTGAACAATATATTGTCCAACTAATTATTGCAGATAAACGATAGTGTCAGCATTATGTTGAGACTAAATAAAGTACTAATTTAATCATAATATAATACACAAATAATGCAAGTAACCCTTTAAAACGCAATAAACTTGTATTTCTCATTAGTATTTTTTAGCATTGCAATAGGTTGTACACCTGATGTCACGTCCGGCGCTAAAATGTGAGACTCGAAGTAGTGGGCCAGTGAGCGTCTGTTGTCAAAGCGTTCTGGGCAGCATTTTGCCTTTCTCAAAGAAAAATTATCTGTGCTTTAATTGCTTTAGGCTGTTGAAATGTTGGAACTGTTCAAATCGCAAAAAGGATAAAAGTTTTATCTTAAGAGTTCTAGGAAGGTCAAACGAGAGCAAGATTTTATGAAAGACAAGGAGAAAATGGCACACACTCTAGTTGTCCAAGGGAGCAAAGTCGAAGAACACACAAATTTGCAGTGATCACTTCGTTAAAGGTGTGTTTGATATACCATCAATTTTGGACTTTAAACCGCTACTTTTTTCCTACACTTTGAAACCTGCAGCTTATAAAGTTATTAATTATTAATCGTAATTATTATTTTTGCCATAATCATCCAGCCCTAAAACACGGACATGGCAATTTATCGAGCTCATTTTCATTTATCGTTCAATTAATTAGACAATACCAGACCTATAAACAATGGTAAACATGTAGTGCCAAATGTATCTCTGGCGGTTGAAATGTATCTATGGCGGGCCGGAACACAACACTGGAAGAATATACAGTACACTCAATTAAGGGGAGTCTTCCTACCCAGTCTGCCTGTCGCCAATGATGAGCTCACGCTGTCCACGGCCGATGGGCACCAAACTGTCGACGGCCTTGATGCCAGTCTGCATGGGTTCCCTCACGGAGATACGAGGGATGATGCCAGGGGCTTTCAGACCTACTCGCCTGCGGGTATTGGAGCCAAGGGGACCCTGTCACGGAATTAATGAAAAAAGGCGATTAGGAGTATAGAAGATACTGTAACTCTAAAGCTCATTTGCTTAGTCACCTTTCCGTCAATGGCATTTCCCAAAGCGTCCACAACGCGGCCAAGCAGTTCTTCGCCAACAGGAACATCCACAATAGCGCCAGTCCTCTTGACAATGTCTCCTTCCTTGATCAGCTTATCGTTACCGAACACCACAACGCCAACGTTGTCCGGCTCCAAATTCAGAGACATGCCCTGAAATCCAACAGTTTCAAACAAGTTAGTTCTAAAGTAAAATTAGAACCAATATTTAACAAATCCACCTTGAGCCCAGAGGAAAACTCCACCATCTCCTCGGCCTGCACGTTCCTGAGACCGTACACTCGAGCAATACCGTCACCAATGGAGAGCACTCGGCCGGTTTCCTCCAATTCAGCGCTGGTGTCCGCTCCCATGATCTTCTCCTCCAGGATGGAAGAGACCTCAGCGGTGCCTGAAATTTTAAAAGCAACCAGTGTTAATTTGGTAATAGGTCTGAAATACGTTATTACACCATTTCACCAAATGCAGACCTATTTTCTGCATCCATGGACTGGTGGTGTGGAGGTTCCTGACTCCAACACATGCTGCAGCAACATTTTTGGACACCTTCAAATGCAACAGAACGTTTTACACATTGGATGTGAAAAAAGTAACCTTTAAAAGTGACTTTAAGACTTAAAGTACCAGTGGAAAAACAAGTTGAATTTATATTCTTAATTGTGTTCCGTTGTATCCGTTTAAACCATATCCAATTGTATTTACAAACTGCAAAGTATGTGAAAATACCGTCTAAACATCACAAAATGACACAAATTCAGTTACTCATTTTGGATATTCCGCTCCGAACGTCTTCTGTAATTTCCATAAACTGACGTCACTGGAGTAACACTTCTGCACTCTGACCATAGTATCAGATCAGTCATACTGGAAGTATGCAGGAATTAGAGAGAGATGTGCTGTCTATCATTCACAATCCTTATACAAGACATGAACACATGTTTTTTTTAATGTATTCCAAGTAGTAAATAAATACATAGAAAGTCAGCTAACAATGTAGTTAATAGGGGCTCTCTATTTTTCCCACAAAACCAACCAACAATACTCTATATACACATCGTGACCTGGATATCAACCACATATTAGCAGTTATTATAAGCGCTAACCCAGAAATACTATTTTTTTAGCGGCGGATTGAAAACACACAGCTAAGTATCCCTCCACTGCTTTACTGTGGGCTGGCCGTGATGTCCCGCATCTTACCTTGTGAAAGTTATTCGAGATTATAAATCATGCCTCTCATTTGGATATTAGGAGGAATTAGCCATACATCTGGAAGTTGTTCATCTGTGACATCCAATGTATAGCCAGAGATCTATCAATCAAAGTTTATTTATATAGCCCTTAATCACAACTGTCTCAAAGGGCTGCACAAGCCACAACAACGAGATGGAGACAAACACACACAAACGAGGACTGTCTGCAGGGAGACTTTTCTTTTGTTAACCCTTTGTGTGCATCATGAATAATTTTGCATATAAACAGGAAGATACGGACATTCTGTCAGTCGTCATCAAAGTAAGACAAGACATCGTGCAGTAAGCTATCGTTTTCTTCAGTTTATACTTTGTATTTCTTGTTTAGCACTTAGCAGTAGTGCTACATAATGCTTAATATTTCACTAAAGCTGGATTTGTTTTAACCTGACTCTCGCCAGACCCTTGTAGTTTGCTTAGCTCAAGACAAGGGTCTGGGCTCGAAGGCATTGCAAACTCCTTCCAGATAGCAAAAAATAATGAACCCATCAGGATCGCAGGGTGGGATTTCATAGATGTGACATAGCACAGAAGGGACTGTTTGATTTAAACAACAATGGCGGCACGGAGCGAGGAGTCGTGTGCTGACATTGATTCTGCTATTGCAACGGTTTTGCGGCATCGATCGAACATTAATTATTTAAAAGATGAACAGAGAACGGTTTTGAAGGCTCTTCTTCCGACCGGGTTTGGATTTCCCAGCGTCGCTCTCATCAGCGTCACAGGTTGATTTCGATGTGAGTGGTTGAAGTAGCACGTCATTCAAGATAACGGACAAGTGCTTTATCCAATCACATACCTTTTTTTTTTTTTACAAGGCCCTGCCTTCATTTTCTCTCAAAATCGCTCGGGAATCTCAGTGAAATTGATACTATTTTGATCATATATATTTACTCACAAAAGTAAATTGATTGATTGATTGAGACTTTTATTAGTAGATTGCACAGTACAGTACATATTCCGTACAATTGACCACTAAATGGTAACACCCGAATAAGTTTTTCAACTTGTTTAAGTCGTGGTCCACGTTAATCAATTGATGGTACAAATATATACTATCAGCATAATACAGTCATCACACAAGTTAATCATCAGAGTATACACATTGAATTATTTACATTATTTACAATTCAGGGGGTGGGATGTGGAGGGGGTTAGGGCGGGGGGTGAGAGGGGTTGGTTTGGTTGATATCAGCACTTCAGTCATCAACAATAATATCATCTGAGAAATGAATGGACATTGAAACAGTGTAGGTCTGACTTCGTAGGATATGTACAGCGAGTAGGGATGATACTCGAAACCGGTTTTCCCGGTTGTTCGATAAGAAAAGAACCTAGTCCTCGGACTCTAATCCCTTTTTAAAAACCGGTACCCGTTATCGAGACCACTATAGTAAAGAAAAAGAGTTGGTTCTATATTCAAACCCCTCGGAACGAATCTCGTCCCGACCAGAAATGCTCCGTGTGACATCACAAGAAATCAGTCACGTAGCTCGGTCATTAAGCGCAGATAGCGAAAGCAGGAAAAAAATGGACGGGAAAAAGTGCTCCAAGGTGTAATAAAGTTCAAAACAAAAGGTATAATCCAATGAATAACTTTACTGGGAGATTTGAGCAGACTACAAACACATGAAGAACACTTTTACGACCAACCGGAAACATAGCAACGCACCTCCTTTACGGCAGCTGTCGCAACGTTCTTATAGCAACCGCAGCACATACATATATGACATGATCTCCCTTTTTCAACTTTTGTTTTTCTTTCCTTGTAAACAAAACAAAATCACACTGTATATGTGTTGTCTGTCTAATTATAAATAATGCAGACGAGGCGTGTTGGCTGAGTTCTTGACGTTTACTTTCACGGGTGACGACATGCAACAACACTTTTCGGGGCTACCGCGCATGCTCGTCACTCCCGTTGCATGATGGGTAGTGTAGTTGTTATATTCCCTAGCTCATAACATCTTTCCCCCTATAAAGAAATAATGTTAACTCAATAAAGTGTATTTCTTTTTTTAGCTTTAACTTTTCATTTTTTAGCATTGTAACCACATTTGCAAACAACTTTTCTATTCATAGAATTTTCTTTCAATAAAGAAATAAAGTGCAAAAATGTCAAAGCATCATAACAAACAGTTATGTCAAATAGCAGCAGAATTGCACTTTTTGGAGAGCTGTATTATTTCCAGTTTTGTGCCCAAGGGACTGATTTTATTTAACACTAGTATTATTTATACACCTATAGTGATCACAGAGACAGGTTGTTTTTGTGTTACCTTATATATTTGTTTTTCTGAAAAATCCCACTTAATATACTTTGGGTAACAACAGTCAATATTTTTATTTTTTTAGGGGGGCAACAGTCAATATTTATTTATTTTTTAGATTAAATTGTTTTCTTATATAATAAAAGTGAGCTTTTGTTAAACCAAATATTGTGTGTTTTTTTCCATATACAACAACCTATCTGGACTCGATAAGAGAATCGATAAGGAATCGGTTCGATAAGAGGATTCGATAATAGACTCGAACTCGATAATTTCTTATCAAACATCATCCCTAACAGCGAGCAGTGAACATAGTGAGCTCAGAAAGCATAAGAACAAGTATATACATTTGATTACTTACATTTGATTAATTACAATCCGGGGAGGTGGGATGTAGTGGGGGGGAGGGTGTTAGTCTAGGGTTGTAGTTGCCTTGAGGTGGTCTTTTAGTGTAGTTTTGAAGGAGGGTAGAGATGCACTTTCTTTTACACCTGTTGGTGTATTTAGGTGTTATACAACATTTATAGGCTAATATCTTCAATATAGAGGCAACTTGTTTCTCCACTCTACTGGTACTATAAATTGAGTATGCAAACATTAAATATGATTAACTAAGATAGCAGTATAATTTCCACCCCAGATCACACCTCACTCCTACCCACTTTTTCAAAGTGGGCTGGCTCAGGGCGGAGGACAGAGTAAAACAACTTGCACTGAGCCTAGTCTATAAAATCCGCTACACCTCCCTGATACCGAAGTACATGTCAAACTACTTTTTTAACGTAAATGACCACCATATCCACTACACCAGGGGGAGCTCCACTAACCACGTTAAACCCAGATTCCGAACTAACAAAGGTCTTAACTCATTCTCTTTCTATGCCACATCAATATGGAATGCGCTCCCAACAGGTGTAAAAGAAAGGGCATCTCTATCCTATTTCAAAACCGCAATAAAAGTACACCTCCAGGCAACTTCAACCCTAAACTAACACCCTCCCCGGATTGTTAATAATCAAATGTAGATACTTTTTCTTATGCCTTCTGATCTCTCTCTCTATGTCCACTACTTGCTGTACACATCCTACCAAGTCAGACCTACACTGTTTCAATGTCAATTTCTCTGTTCTCAATTGTTGATGACTGAAGTGATGATAACAACCAAACGTAACCCCCCTCCAGATCCCGGATTGTAAATAATTCAATGTATATACCCTGATGATTATCTTGTGTGATGACTGTATTATGATGATAGTATATATCTGATAGTGTATATCTGTATCATGAATCAATTTAAGTGGACCCCGACTTAAACAAGTTGAAAAACTTATTCGGGTGTTACCATTTAGTGGTCAATTGTACGGAATATGTACTTCACTGTGCAACCTACTAATAAAAGTCTCTATCAATCAATCAATCAATTCACAAAATGCTAACAAACGTGACCTTCAGTGCGAGATTCCATTGGCCATTGACACAAGCTAATGCACGACCATTGGCAATCCTAGTTTAGACAGATAGCACATATACATGAAATTATAAAGAATTATGTTCAGTGTAACATCTTGGCAAAAATGCAAGTTAGCTTGTAGCTAAGTAGTGACAGGCCCAGTCAGTGTGCTCCCTATGCTAGCACGTCCGCGTGTACACCTCCGCCACGGTTTTTCGCGCTTAAGCCCTACTTTCCGGTGCGAAATTGATCAAAAGAGAACATAATTCAGGGGGTATTTGCTTACATAGCCGGCCCGTCGAGGCAGAGAGCGGGCCAGGGCCGCTGCGACGCGTACTGACAGCATGTTGGAGTCCTGGGGTGACCGTTCTGCTCTCGGAGCGGAGAGAGAAGGATGGCGGATGTAGACGCCAAATTGAAGAAAGGTCACGGTAACCCGGATGTACTTTGAGGGTTAACTGTATTTTTAAAAGTACCTAAATTTGGGGAAACCTAAATGACTGGCAGTTAATTGGATAGAAGAAAATAAAGCAAGGAAAGCAGTCAGTCGTGTGCTCGGACTCCAGCAGTGCATTGATTAGTAATAAAAAACATAGCATCAGAAACAAGACAAGATTTATGAAATAGTTCAGGCAATCTGTAGAATAAATAAAGCGGGAGGTGTGGTAATATTTCTTTGGGTTCCTGATCATGTAGGAGTTGAGGGGAATTAATTAGCAGATAGACACGCAAAACAAGCAACCTCTAAAACAAAAGTAAACATGGAGATTAAGCACAGCAAAGAAGAACTGAAGAACATAATTAAGATAGAACACAATAAAAAGTGGCAGGATAATTGGAATAAGGAAACAAAAGGTAGAGAGTATTACAAAGTCCAGAAGAGAGTAAGTGTAATGAGAGGAGGCAATACACATAGGAAGGAAGAAGACATTATTACTAGAATGAGATTAGGACATACATATCTAAATAGTTCATTGAAATTGATAGGGAAACATACAGGACTGTGTGACTATTGCCCATACTTGCCAACCCTCCCGTTTTTAGCGGGAGAATCCCGGTATTCAGCGCGTCTCCCGACAACCTCCCGGCAGAGATTTTCTCCCGACAAACTCCCGGTATTCAGCGGAGCTGGAGGCCACGCCCCCTCCAGCTCAATGCGGACCTGAGACTGAGAGGGACAGCATGTTCTCACATCCGCTTTCCCACAATATAAACAGCTTGCCTAACGAATTCAAACGAATGGAAACAAGAATTTCAGTTCACCCAGGACAGTTCGAAGGGGAAGGTGTATGTTGCCAGTAAATATGTAGAACAGACTTCTCAATTGAACACGGTGGCCGAAATGATATACTCATTATGAACGGAGAAGTTAAACAGGACAATACTGCCATCTAATGGATAGCCACCGGAACACTGAAATTCAAGTATTTCTTCTATGCAAATAAAATAAATAAATAAATAAATATATATATATATATATATATATATATATATATATATATATATATATATATATATATATATATATATATATATATATATATATATATATATATATATATATAGCTACAATTCACTGAAAGTCAAGTATTTCATACATATATATATATATATATATATATATATATATATATATATATATATATATATATATATATATATATATATATATATATATATATATATATATATATATATATATATATATATATAAATGAAATATATATGAAATACTCGAGTTGGTGAATTCTAGCTGTAAATAACCACGCCCCCCAGCCACGCCCCAAAAAAAATAAAATAAAATCAGATAAACAAATTAAAAACATTTTCTTGAATAAAAAATAAAGTAAAACAATATAAAAACAGTTACATAGAAACTAGTAATGAATGAAAATGAGTAAAATTAACTGTTACAGGTTAGTACTATTAGTGGACCAGCAGCACGCACAATCATGTGTGCTTACGGACTGTATCCCTTGCAGACTGTATTGTTATATATTGATATATAATGTAGGAACCAGAGTATTAATAACAGAAAGAAACAATCCTTTTGTGTGAATGAGTGTGAATGAGTGTAAATGGGGGAGGGAGTTTTTTTGGGTTGGTGTACTAATTGTAAGTGTATCTTGTGTTTTTTATGTTGATTTAATTAAAAAGAACAAAAAACAACAACAACGATACCGATAATGAAAAAACCGATACCGATTGATTGATTGATTGAAACTTTTATTAGTAGATTGCACAGTGAAGTACATATTCCGTACAATTGACCACTAAATGGTAACACCCGAATAAGTTTTTCAACTTGTTTAAGTCGGGGTCCACTTAAATTGATTCATGATACAGATATATATGATCAAAAACTATCAAATATATACTAAAATCATAATACAGTCATCACACAAGATAATCATCAGAGTATATACATTGAATTATTTACATTATTTACAAGCCGGGGTGGGGCAGCACGGTGGCAGAGGGGTATATAGTGTGTCTGCCTCACAATACGAAGGTCCTGAGTAGGTTTGGTTGGTATCAACACTTCAGTCATCAACAATCAGCATCAACAATTGCATCATCAGAGAAATTGATATTGAAACAGTGTAGGACTGACTTGGTGGGATATGTATAGCAAGTAGTGGACATAGAGAGAGAGATCAGAAAGTATAAGAAAAAGTGTAAGAAAAAGTGTCTACATTTGATTGTTTGATTGTTTACATTTGATTATTTATAATCCGAAGAGGTATTATGTGGAAGGGAGGGTGTTAGTTTAGGGTTGTAGTTGCCTGGAGGTGTTCTTTTAGTGCGTGTTTGAAGGAGGATAGAGATGCCCTTTCTTTTACACCTGTTGGGAGTGCATTCCACATTGATGTGGCGTAGAAAGAGAATGAGTTAAGACCTTTGTTAGTTCGGAATCTGGGTTTAACGTGGTTAGTGGAGCTCTCCCTGGTGTTGTGGTTATGGCCAGGCCTGGCCCTAACCAATCTGGCGCCCTAGGCAAGATTTTAGGTGGCGCCCCCCCACATCGGCAGTGAAGTGTATATATTCACAAGAAACCGAATAGCTTTGTCTTTGACCTTTTTTTTTACTTAAAGAAAGCAAATTAACATATTATATGAGAATGTTATGTTATGATTATCTTTAACCGAATCACAGCAGTGCTCAAATTAAAAAACAGCATTCCCTCTCATGTGATATTGTTTAATTAACATTAATGATGTGCACTTTAACAACTAGACTTACAACTATACCTAATATATAAAGGGGTGGAAAAGTGACAATTACCTGCAGGTCAAACATTAGCTAACCAGAAGGCAATAACAATGTGAACAAAAAACACCTGCTTAAAAGATCTAATACAAATGTCCCTGAGGAATGTAAGGTGGGAGTACTGTAATTACCTAACGTTACATTATTATTTTCCATAACAATTTAGCCCCCTCCACAATATTAACCCGACGTTAAAACAGAACTAGCTATTTATTGATTAGCAATTGCAGAATCATGTAACATTAGCTTAATGCTAAAAAGCCAGGTTACTATCACATTCTGTAACAGACAAATAATTTCATGTAGGCTAACGTTACCTACCTGCTACCTCTGTCTTTTTCCCGTTTCTCCTCCTCTTTTCTATTTTTTTTTCCCTGGGCACCTGACAGTTTTGGCCGTTTTGACATCTTGTGTTGATTTCTAGATGTGGTGACGTCCAAAAAGAGTCATGATAGGGGAAGGGAGGGGGCGCACCGTGCGGGGGGAGGGGGGGCGTAATGTTGTAACAAATAATATTTCTATTAAATAGGCTTTACTTTGCATTTTAATTAACTTGGGATTATTGTTTATATTTAGAAATAATAGTACCAACTTTTTTTTTTCTTTTTTTTTTTTTCTCCAACATTTGGAGCGTGGCGCCCCCTGATGGACAGCGCCCTTAGCATTTGCCTATACGGCCTATGCCACGGGCCGTCCCTGGTTATGGCGGTCATTTACGTTAAGGAAGTAGTTTGACATGTACTTCGGTATCATTTCCGATAATACATTTTAAAGCATTTATCGACATCTGTAGTTATAAAGCATTATACACATATTTTAAAAACACTGGGTTAAATAAAAGAATATAGAGTAGGGATCCACCTCGGTCCACACTCCATTTCAGTAGGTGGCGGTAATGCACACCAGAAGGTTGCTTGCCAACCGCCATTAAATAAAAGAAGAAGAAGAAGAAACCTAAATGACCGCAATAAAATACTCTCGCTATTTAAAAAAATGTTGATTTTGATTATATTTGTATAAATATTAATATGTTGTCCCGGTGCCCTCCATAATGCAGTTTTGACTCCAGACAGCCAATGTCGCTAACCTCCACCAGTATCCGGAAGTGACGTAATCCGCTTTGTGAGGCCGACGGAGACATTTTAAAATAAACATTTAGCTAACTGCTAAATGCTAATAGAGCGCTCGCGCAGGTGTGAGCCCGCTGCGCCAGTACAGAAACTACCTTCTAAACGCTTCAACTTGTCACTGTGTTCATCTGAATGAACGACATTTCGCTGGCCATAGAGGGATCTACCAGCCGAAGATGTTAAGAAGTTCGATATTGGGAATTAAAAAGCATTAACACCGTGGTGAGTAAGTAACAATCGGGGTCGACTGCTAAGTTAGCTTAGCTAACATCCTGACGCCCTGCTAGTTAGCCGCCGGCTGTCAGCCGATTTAAGATGTCGCTGCTCAATAGTGACCCAGCAAAAACAAATATGTTCTTCCTGTGATTTAAATGTGCTCTTGCGGAGTGCGTATCTGTGTCCTAATCTGGCTTCGTTGCGTAGCCTGTCAGCTACCATCGGCTAGCCTATGTGCTAGCCAAGGCAACTAGCTAAGTCATTCATTCTGGCACAGTTAAATGTCTCAAATTACTCACCCAGCGAAATGTGACAATCATTAAACGTTAGTGCATACAACTACAACCTAAGATAACTATACATGATTGCAGTAAATATATTTTGTATATTAGTCCTAATGATTCATGTTGATTTTGAAGTAACGGTTTGCATGTTGGCTAATTTCTGTGTGACTTGTGAAAATAAATATAATTTTGCTTCTTTCCTCTGACTGATTTTTCTAGTTGATCAATTGCATTTCTTTCCCTACTGCAGGTGAGTGCTGATCCCGGTACCTTGGTCCATGTTTGCTGGACCATAGGGCATTGTGCGAAAGTAGCCTGAAGATGGCTGATTCCGAGAAGGCAGAGGAATTTGTTGACGCAGAATGTCCCTCGGAGTGCCTTGTTGAAGCACCGTCAGCCAATGATGAACATTTAAAAACTGAGACTACCACAAGCACCAGCTCCCCTCCGAGGGATAAGGAGGCTGACAGCCCTTTTCACACGGAGGGTGAGCAGAGCCTCCTCTCCATGCCATGCCTGATGAAGGAGCTCCGCAGAGACTCTCCAGAGTCCCAACAGGCCTCTACGGGGAGTGAAAAGCCTGTCTCTGGCCATGTCTACGAGAGCGACTCATCTAACCCCTGCATGCTCTCACCCTCGTCCAGTGGCCACCTGGCTGACTCGGACACGCTCTCCTCAGGGGATGAGGGTGCTGCTCCGGTCACGGGGGAGGAGGCAGAAATCAAAATGGAAGCTGCAGATGACCCTGGCAAGGTAGCTGAAAAGCAAATGGTCACTTCGGCTGCTGTGAGTAGTGGGAGGAAATCTCGGCGGTCACGCTCAGAAAGCGAGAATCCGCCCAACGCCATGGCAGCGAAGAAGAACCGCTGCCATCCCGCGGCGGCGGCAGGGGCTACGGGGCCGGAGAAACAAATCAACGGCAAGCAGGCCAAAGTGAAAGGTCACCGGAGCCAGAAGCACAAGGAGCGCATGCGTTTGCTGAGACAAAAACGTGAAGCGGCTGCACGGAAGAAATACAACCTGCTGCAGGACAGCAGTACGAGTGACAGCGAGCTCACGTGCGATACCAGCACCAGCTCCTCTGATGACGAAGACGACGACACTTCAGGAGGCAGCAAGACAATCAACACAGAAATTCCAGGTATTCATTCACTCTTTGTCATTCAGGCCTGCGGTAGAGCAGTAGATATCCACCTAAAAGTACTGTCTCATAAAATAGGGAGTAAGTTGTGTGCATGATGTCAACATTTCAAACGCCTCATGTCACATCTATAGTGAAAACGTGTCATGGTAGTATCAGATCAAGCGTTGCTTTTTTTTTTTTTTAAATGAGAAGTTACGCCACCTATTGATTTCTCATCCTATCTTCCCTTATTTCATCCAAGTTGACTCACTAGAAGCTTTTATCCATTAATTTGTCCTACTCTTATAACATTTAAACAGTGTGAACGCTAGGGGTGTGGGAAAAAATCATTCCGAATTCGAATCGCGATTCTCACGGTGTGCGATTCAGAATCGATTCTCATTTTTAAAAAATCAAATTTTTTTATTTATTGTTTTTTATTTTTTATTTTTTTTAAATTAATCAATCCAACAAAACAATACACAGCAATACCATAACAATGCAATCCAATTCCAAAACCAAAGCCGACCCAGCAACACTCAGAACTGCAATAAACAGAGCAATTGAGAGGAGACACAAACACGACACGGAACAAACCAAAAGTAGTGAAACAAAAATGAATATTATCAACAACAGTATCAATATTAGTTACAATTTCAACATAGCACTGATTAAAAATCCCTCATTGACATTATCATTAGACATTTATAAAAAAAGAAAAAAAAAGAACAATAGTGTCACAGTGGCTTAACACTTGCATCGCATCTCAAGCTTGACAACACACTGTGTCCAATATTTTCACAAAGATAAAATAAGTCATATTTTTGGTTCATTTAATAGTTAAAACAAATTTACATTATTGCAATCAGTTGATAAAACATTGTCCTTTACAATTATAAAAGCTTTTTACAAAAATCTACTACTCTGCTTGCATTACAACAGGTAGATCCTGCTGAAATCCTATGTATTGAATGAATAGAGAATCGTTTTGAATCGGGAAAAAATTAAGAATAGTGTTGAATTGAAAAAAATCGATTTTGAATCGAATCGTGGCCCCAAGAATCGATATTGAATCAAATCGTGGGACACCCAAAGATTCACAGCCCTAGTGAACGCTATGGCATTCATGAGAACATTCGCTCGGATTGCTTGGAAGCACATAAACACTTGGGTTTAATGTCACCTGCGCCTTGAGAGCTGCAGTTGAGCGAGTTCATTCCTTTAGTCTTTTGCTGTAAATAGTGTTTGTGTGTCTGCGCTTGCTGTTTGAGTTTAACTACATACACTGGAGTGTGAAGAGAAAGACATTGCATCAGGATCAGTTTAATAGTTTGTTTTTAAAGGTCAGTTTGTTAGTACAGCTCTCTTCCGTAGGCTACCAGTTAAACATCTTTTTTCAATATCTGTCTTTCATGTTGTGTCTCTGATCGCTGCATTCTGTTCCACATTTAGCAAGCAGTGGTTCATTTGTTCCACTGCAGAGTGTACAAGGTATTTATTTGCGGGGTAGCCTTTATTTGTACAATTGCAATTCAAATACAAATAATATTGATTAGAATAATAAACTTTATCATAATTTCTTATTCTATATTGTGGCTCTCATATTAAAACTAATTACATCCGCCTCATAATGTTTAAAAAATGTGCTGCGTTAGTTCATACAATTATTGATTAATTAGGGTGGGGTTTCTATTTGAGCAGAGTCCACTATGTAAGGAAAAATAGACATATAATGTTATCAAAAGCTTCAGCAAAATAGTAATTGTATTTTTGCAGCTGTAAATAGTTTTCTGGTAAATGTAGATCATTATGAAAAGTTAGTTGGTATTTAGAGGATTTTTTATGGTCACTTTTTTCCAGTTTGAGTTGAATGTTGGTTCTGGAGTGTGATCTTTTTCTGTACTAAATAGTGGCTTGTATGTCGTATGACCATTTTT
>NC_084751.1:23214411-23249411 GCF_033978785.1 Entelurus aequoreus | reverse complement strand
CTTTGAGCCATCATTGTCTTGTCTGTATCTAAGCAGCTGCGGGGCCTGAAGCCGCAACCCCTCCCCTTGTCAGACGCTCCACCCCTGTCTCTTCCACAGTGTGTGATTTGTGCTCGTTTCTGTGTTGTTTCAGGCCAAATGGAGGTGGCGCGCAACAAGGACAGCTGTTCTCACCACAAGGGCCAGATTAACATCGCCTCCTCGGACAGCGAGGTGGAGATTGTGGGCGTTCAAGACAAAGCTCGGTAAACGCACGCTTCATCTTGTCCCATTCAGTTTTTGTTGTTCTTTTTAATGCCAATTTGGTTGTATGTAGGAGTACAGTCGTCCCTTCTCTGTCACAGTTAATTGATAGTGGGCAAATTTTCGCAAGGTAGGTAGGATTGATTGAATGTTTTTGTAGAGCATAAACAAAATATTCCCAACCTTCTCAAAAATGTTTTCACATTATAAAATAACACCCAAATAGTCATATTTACACTTGTTTCACCCAATATAGTAGTCTTGACTGTGTTCTACTTACCGTATTTTTGGGACTATAAGTCACAGTTTTTTTCATAGTTTCCTAGATTTATACTCAGGAGCGACTTATGTGTGAAATTATTAACACATTACCGTAAAATATCAAATAATATTATTTAGCTCATTCACGTAAGAGACTAGATGTATAAGATTTCATCGGATTTAGCGGTTAGGAGTGACAGATTGTTTGGTAAACGTATAGCATGTTCTATATATTATAGTTATTTGAATGACTCTTACCATAATATGTTACGTTAATATACCAGGCACGTTCTCAGTTGGTTATTTATGCGTCATATAACGTACACTTATTCAGCCTGTTGTTCACTATTCTTTATTTATTTTAAATTGCCTTTCAAATGTCTATTCTTGGTGTTGGGTTTTATCAAATAAATTTCCCCCAAAAATGCGACTTATACTCCAGTGCGACTTATATATGTTTTTTCCCTTCTGTATTATGCATTTTCGGCCGGTGCGACTTATACTCCGGAGTGATTTATACTCCGAAAAATACGGTACTCACTGTTAGCCCAAAGAATCCTCCAAGCGTCATTACTATCGCCATCACCCGCCCACTACGTGGAAATACTTTATCACTTCCTGGGTAATTCCTCCTTTAGAACTAGGTTTCCACGTGCAGAAACCACCGGCTTGTGTTGTTTGCAAAAATTTGGATAACAATCGCAGCTACGGTCGTTAGCATCATTTTTACTTGTTAGCATTCTGTGCCATGCATTGTTATTCCACATAGCGCACACCAAAGCTGTGTTATTAATGTCAAAGTTGAAGTGCGCCTTGAATCAAGAGAATTTATTTCCACTTTGGCCCGGGCATGTTGACAGCTGATTTATAGCAGTCTCAGCCTGCTAATGTCTAATGTTATGTCCCACTGTTGTGTTTTGATATCGCTGGTATCAAAGTCTAACCAATGTGGAGATGTGTTATTGATGAAGCAGGAGTTGAAGATAAAGTGCATCCAAAAGTTTGTCTGCCAAAAGTTGGTCAACTTGACAGCGCCAAGATTAGCCACGTGTGGTTGTTAGCATGGAGCGACCCTTTACCCGAAATAGTTTTGCTTGGTGAATACCTTTTATCGATTGACACAATATTATACTAGGAATTAATACACTGTAATACCTAAATAAAACTTCATTTAACACTTAATTTATGGCCAAAATTTGCACAATATGCTTACATTAACTTTTATTTTTTTTAAATCTGCAATTAATGCCTGGTTCACACCAACGCCGCTTGCCGCACTTTAAAGCGGCGAGCAAAGCGGCGTCATTTTTGTCAATTTTTCCACGAATATCCCGATCTCCGAAGTAATGTTATGCTTTGATACGCTCTGATACGAATTAGTTGCCGCTTTGGGGGGACGAATTCTTTCCCGCTTTGTTACCGTTCCTCACGATTTGATGCCGCTTTGATCCCGCTTTGATACGCTTTAAATCACACTTTGATACGTTTTATTACGCTTTATTGAACTTTATTACGCTTTGATGCGATCCTGACGCTTTAAATCAGGCTCTGACACGATTATCAAGCTCTGTTGTGCATTGTTACGCTCTGTTACGCTCTGTTACGCATTGGAATTATAGAAGTCGCCGATGTCACTCCAGCGGTATATAAAGATGCAGCATATGCACAAAGTCATTGCATCTTTGGCTCCCGAACAGGATGGCAGAGCAACAAGATCAAGAAGTTCTAGGTGTTCCAGAGCATGATCTATCCGAAGAAGACATGATGTTTGTCTCCCTTTTGTATAACTACATCTTAACCCTTGAGGCGGAGGAGAGGGAGGAAGAACAGCAAAGACAAGGGGAGGTTGACCGACGAGCAGGAGGGAGAAAACCGTTTATCCGGAGCTGCTGGACCAGGCCATGGCTGACTGAAGAAAGAAGACAGCATTATGGTCATTACACTACCCTCCTGGATACACATCTCAGATTAGAAGACCCTGCTGCCTTCAAAAACTTCACCAGATTGACCCCTGAGTTGTTCGATGAGATCCTGGAGAGAGTGGCACCAGTCATCCAGAAGCAGGAGACTAACTACAGGCCCCCGCTGTCAGCTGGCCTCAAGCTGGCAATCACCTTGAGACATCTGGCCACTGGAGACAGCTACAAGTCACTGGCATATGGATTCAGATGGGGTATCGCCACCATATCAGAGCTGATTCCAGAAGTGTGCACGGCCATTATAGAGGCATATAAAGATGAAGTCTTCAACCCACCTACAACCCCTGAGGCATGGAGAAACCTTGCAAACCAGTTTGAAAATAGGTGGAATGTCCCCCATGCAGTTGGTGCCTTGGATGGAAAGCACATAGCCATCAAGAAGCCAGCAAACACAGGCAGTCTCTACCACAACTACAAGGGTTTCTTCTCCATACCATTGCTGGCCCTTGTAGATGCAGAATACAAGTTCATCTGGATTGAGCTTGGAGGTAAAGGACACATGTCTGACTCCCAGATATTCACAGACTCTGAGCTCTTTGAATGCCTAGAAGATGGGTCCATAGGGCTGCCACCACCATGCCCTCTCCCTGGGGAAACAGAGCCAGATATTCCATACTTCATCCTGGGCGATGATGCATTTGCCCTGAAGAGCTACATGATGAAGCCATACAGTAGAAGAGGGATGACAGATGAGCAGATAATCTGCAACTACAGGATCTCAAGGGGTAGAAGAGTGGTGGAGAATGCCTTCGGCATACTGGCCAACAGGTTCAGGTGCCTGCTGAGAACACTGGAACAGAAGGTAGAGAATGTCAGAAAGTTGGTGGAGACTGCTGTGGTGCTGCACAACCTGCTGAGTCAGAGGGTGGTGATGGCAGCAAATGAGGTGGACCACGAGGATGAAGAGGACAACTTCATACCAGGGGCCTGGAGACAGGGACCTCACTGGGAAGATGTTCCACAGCCACCTGCAAGGGGAAACCGCGCCACTGTGGATGCCAGACAGCAGAGAGAACATCTAAGAGAATACTTTGTCTTTGGGTGCTGTTCAATGTCAGCAAATAATGGCTGGTGTTGTACTTCCAGCTGCAGTTGAAGAGAGGACTGAGTCCGATGCTGATGATGTAAATGAAGTCTGAAGATGAAGACTAATGTGTCATGAACATTATGAACATTAATTTGTAATATTGACTTTGAAATGTGATATTGTTATGTAATTATGTGCAATTTGGAAGATGCTGTGATCATTATTTTGTGAATTTGATGAATAAATTGCGTGCGCACACATAATATAATAAAAAAGAGAAATATGACAAAAAAATAAGAAAAAAAACAGAAAAAAAGGAACTAAGAAAAAACGTAAGAAAAAAATGTGAAAAACTCAGTATACCAAGTTTTCCCCACATTTTTTAGATTTATATATTTATTTGATTTCTCTTTTTGTTTTATTATATACAAGATAAAACACATAATGTAATAAAAAAGAGAAATATGATAAACAAATAAGTTAAAAAAAAATGTGAAAAACTCAGTATACTGTTTTCCACACGTTTTTTATATTTATTTTTTCAATTTCTCTTTTTTTTTCGTTATATTATGTTTTATATCATTTCTTTTATTTCTTTGTCACCTTAATAAATATCTTTCTTTCATTTTTTATGCTAGTTGACAATAATAAAAGGCATTTCTTTTAAACGTAACATATTCTCTTTATTATTAAGGAAGTCGTTATCAACATGTACAGCAAGCAACAAACTTGACCAAACAAAAAAGCACAAATAGTATCACTGTTCACCAATCAGGTTACATAATGTGGGTTTCATATGACAAAGGGTACATTATGTTGTATGAGATGATACAAGAGAGTGGATCAACATTGTCCACAAAGTAGAAAGTTAAGAACCATTTTTGTTTACATTTTCATACAGAAAAATTATAGACAGTAATGTCAAACTGTAACATCAAACAGCAAACTCTAACAGAAGTACAGAAACAATGATCATTGTATAAAAAAGGCAATGATGCAAAAGAGAATGGATTTGTAATCCTGTGTTGGTTTTACATAAAGTTTCAATGTCACTAGTCAATGTCACAGTCACTTCCTATTTGTAGTTGTAGGATCATCTCCAGGTGGAGGTGGCTGATTTTCAACACGCTTCACAGGAGATGATGGCACAGTGTTTATCCCTGCAGTGGTCATGGCGGGGTGTTGACAAAGTCACTGAGGTTCAGGTCGCTGCTCTTGTCTGCTTGGGGTGTGCTACTGGCCCCCGTGTCCAGGTCAAGGATGGTGGGGGAGGTCATGGGTGATGTTATTGCTGTCTGTGAAGTGGATGGCGGTGGGTACAGGGCAGGGTACTGGCTGTGCATATCCCGTGGGTCTTGGGAGCTCCAGACACTGGTGGACTGTTGACCTGGCATCGGCTGGGTTGACCACTGTGATGGTGGAGGCTGCCACTGGGGACTCTGGGACACCATTCTGGGGGGGTACTGCCTGCTGGTGGAGCTTGGTAGGTACTGAAGTGGTGGCTGCATTGGCTGGATTGGGGCGAACTGTTGCTGCTGCTGCTGCATCTCCTGGCGCTCTTCAGCCTGCCTCTGTCCCTCGTGCAAGACTGACATCAGCTTCATCTATGTGGCCCTCTTGATGTCCCCAGGAAGCTGTGCCAGACCCTTATCTATAGACTATCGTTCAAAAGTTTGGGGTCACATTGAAATGTCCTTATTTTTGAAGGAAAAGCACTGTACTTTTCAATGAATATAAATTTAAACTAGTCTTAACTTTAAAGAAATACACTCTATACATTGCTAATGTGGTAAATGACTATTCTAGCCGCAAATGTCTGGTTTTTGGTGCAGTATCTACATAGGTGTATAGAGGCCCATTTCCAGCAACTATCACTCCAGTGTTCTAATGGTACAATGTGTTTGCTCATTGGCTCAGAAGGCTAATTGATGATTAGAAAACCCTTGTGCAATCATATTCACACATCTGAAAACAGTTTAGCTCGTTACAGAAGCTACAAAACTGACCTTCCTTTGAGCAGATTGAGTTTCTGGAGCATCACATTTGTGGGGTCAATTAAACGCTCAAAATGGCCAGAAAAAGAGAACCTTCATCTGAAACTCGACAGTCTATTCTTGTTCTTAGAAATGAAGGCTATTCCACAAAATTGTTTGGGTGACCCCAAACTTTTGAACGGTAGTGTATGTCTGGCAAAGGTGGAGGGACCACCTCTCTTGCCAGACATGAAGTCCAGGAGAGTTCGCTTGAGGTCGACACTCTCTGTGGAGACTCTCCCAGACTCAACGGTCGACTGTGAGTCTGACCCAGAGTCAGACTGGATGCTGATGGGTGTTGGTGGGGGTAGTGCTGGCCCAGTAGCTGTGGCTGTTGCTGCTGCTGGTGTTGCGCTCCCACCACGGATGCTCACCACGTTCCGACGTTCCACACTTTCGATGTGGTCTTTCAGGAAGGAGAACTGCTCCCACACCCACTTGTCCGTGGCAGACACGTCCTCTTCTCTTTCCGCACCGTCGCTGGACTTGCCCAGAATCCTCTTGAGCCGGCTCATCTGGGTACGGTTTGACTTGTAGAAGGTTCTGAGTGCTTGCACCGCAACACCCATCTCAGCAGCCTTGTCCTCCCATAGCTTGTCTTTGGTGTGTGTGTCCTTGTACTCAGTCATTCGCTTGGCGTACAAGGCGGGATGAGCTTTCAGCCAGTCAATGACCTCTTCTTTCTGTGGATCGGTCAGTGTAGTGTAATAATAGGGTTTGTTGTTACGTTTCTTGCGGGCAGGTGTGATGGTTGGCATCTCAGGCTCTGTCTCTGGCTCTGGCGTTGGTGTTGGAGACTTTGCCGGTGGTGTTGGAGACCTGTCCTCAACTGTGCCTGTCCCTCTCTGGTTCCTCTTTGCTGCACCTCTACCTCTACCTTTCTTGGGTCCCATTGTCAGGTTCAGGATACTCAGGATACTTCAGGATACTGCAGGATACTTGGATGTTTCTTCTTCAGAGTCAAGGCAATGAATGATACTCCAGTGGCAGCCCTCTTGCTTTTATAGGAGCGCGCGAAAGAGCGTGAGACGTGAGATACGTGAGAGCGTGAGATACGTGAGAGCGTATCAAAGCGTGAGAAAGCGTCACCAAGCGTGTCAACCCTTCATCAAAGCGGCGACGTTCGCGCCAAAACGTGTCAATCCTTCATCAAAGCGGCGACATTCGCGCCAAAGCGGCATCAAAGCGGCATCAAAGCGGCATCAAAGCGTATCAAAGCGGCGACATTCGCGCCAAAGCGCCATCAAAGCGTACCAAAGCGTATCAAAGGGCCTCAGATCTTGATAAAAGCGTAGCACATCTTGTCACAGGTTCGCAGCGAATCGTGGCGAAGCGTGTCACGTCGTGTCAGGTGGTGTCGTCTGGTGGCATGTGGTGGCGACTGGGGTCCGCGCTTTGAACCAAGATCTGTTAAGCTTTCCTACGCTTTGAGTCAAGCTTTGCTGAGCTTTTTCACGCTTTGATACGCTCTCTGCGCTTTATTCCATTCTTGACAGAGCGGCAAATTTTTTTAAACCGTTTAAAAAATTTTGGCGATCTTGCCGCATGTCCCGCTTCACTACAAGCTTTCCCACGATCCATTACGACCCTCACGCTTTAATCACGCTTTGTTACGCTTTAACGCCGCTTTGCATGCCGCTTTGCATGCCGCTTTGCATGCCGCTTTGCATGCCGCTTTGCATGCCGCTTTAAAGCGCCGTCAAAGCGCCGTTGGTGTGAACCTAGCATAAGTGAAGCAGCAATATTTCAAGCGCGTTGTAGCGAGGGACCACTGTATAAAGCTGCAGCTATCAAATATTTTAGTAATCGAGTATTCTATCGAATATCCCGATCGAGTAATTGAATAAATCATATTTTTGCTTTAAAAAAATAAACAAAAATGTCCAGTTTCTCAGGCAAATCATATAGTTGAAGCACATGCCCATATCGGCTGTACAAATTTACTTGACAAAAGAGAAGTGTGGCATACTTCTCTTGTTGCCTTATTTGTATTTTGACTTTATTAAATTTATTTATATTATTATTTGGTGCAGCCTAAGGCCATGTCTACATGAACACAGAGAGTTTCAAAAACACATATTTGGGGTTAAAACAATCTCCATCCACCAAAGTGTAGTTTCAAAACTGTATATGTCTAAATACAAACACATACACCTGTTGTCATGCACATTTTGTCCAATCAGAAGCCTGAAAAAAGCAGCAATATCTGACTTGGTGGCATTACACCTCCTATAATGTTTATTTTGATATACCAGACGTACACAATGACATGTACATTATCTTTAAAACCTGCCTGCACGTACACAGAGCCCTGGGAACATTATTAAAGAGCGAATGCACGCCTGTGCTGCTGAAACCCAACACTCATGGAATTATAACATGTTCAGCAACATGGTGATGTATTAGTAGAGTTTTGGATCTTTACACTTTGGCCAGCGTTTGTAAAAGTCTGCGTTTTTAAGGACAAAAGTATGTGTCTGCATTTGGACAAGAGGCCTAAACGCAGAGATAAGTATGCGTTTATTAAATATCTGTGTTCGTGTGGACATGGCCTTAACGAGGCAAAATGCAGTTAAAAAAATAATAATTTATCGACGCAGCGAAAATTTCTCGAATACATTTTGTAATCGAGTTACTCGAGTAATCGTTTCAGCTCTACCACTGTATAGGTCGAATTTGCCAGATAATATTTTGAGTTTTTTTTCTTCTTGAATTGTGTGGTTACTTAAATTGGCCTAACTGGCAAAGTGACAGAAAAACAGATGCCTTTGTTCCTAATGACAAAATAGGCCCTATTAAAAACCATTGAAAACGACATTTTGGACCCCACATTAACAAAACAAAAACTAACCTTTAAGATTTAAATTTTGACTATTCTTTCAATTTTTTATTTTTTAATAAGACCTACTTATGTATTTGGCTGCTAGGGGTGCTCAAAAAATGTCTTCACATCTGAATCGCAATTATTATTTATTCTAATTCTAAATCGATTCATAATTTTTAATAATTGATTAAAACAATATTTAAATGGAAATGCAACAGAAATGTGGTTACATTTGTTCATAACGACAAAGTATGTGCTATTGAAAATTACATTTTTCATCCAATTTAAAGCTGCAGTTAAGTGGATGCTTAGACCCTCCAGAGGGCGATTGCGTTCAATCATTGTGACCCTCCCTCTTCCTAGTTTAAACCTTCAGCATACACACACGTAAAGACAAAAAGAACAACGCCACAGCGCAAGGGCGTTGTTTGGAGTGAATATTGGGTGTATATTGCAGCCCGGAAGAGTTAGGGCTGCATGGGATTCAGGGTATTTGTTCTGTTGTGTTTATGTTGTGTTACGGTGCAGATGTTCTCCCGAAATGTGTTTGTCATTCTTGTTTGGTGTGGGTTCACAGTGTGGCGCATATTTCTAACAGTGTTAAAGTTATTTATATGGGCACCATAACTGTAACCTGTATCGCTGTTGATCAAGTATGCTTTGCATTCACGTGTGTGTGTGCGTACAGAAGCCGCACATATCTTGTGACTGGGCCGGCACGTTGTTAGAATGGATGAAAAGCGGACGTGACGACAGCTCGTAGAGAACGTTAAAGGCCTTTAAGGCACGCCCCCAAGACTGTGGTCCGGTTGGACTATGAGATATAATGACTGATGAACACTTTGGTTGGATAATGAAGGTTGCCTCAGCTCAAAGCCTGAGCCCCGACATTAATGAAGTAGCACCCAAGAAAAAATGGCAGGTATCTGGTTTGGGCACATCAGATTAGATCAGTGTGTTGCAAACTGAGCAGTTTAAAGTCCAGAATGGTTGGTTTATTCATTATTTTATTTTCAAATTTATTAGCCTGTGGAAAAAGTTAATGTTGATATTTACCTCCGAAGGCTGCAAATAGAAAAGAGGCATTACATTTTTATTTAATTGATATGCCATTGATATTTTTTAATTATTATTATTATTATTATTTGAAAGTCGATTTTGCATGTCACTATAAAGTTATATAAGCCTTGCTGGTTCAATATTCAATGCAAAACTTGTTTGGGTCCCTATTAAAAGGTTCATTTGTTCAACCTTGGCCCGCAGCTTTGTTCAGTTTTAAATTTTGGCCCACTCTGTATTTGAGTTTGACACCCCTGCTTTAGCATATCCGTATGTGGAATTAAAGGCCTACTGAAGCCCGCTACTACCGACCACACAGTCTGATAGTTTATATATCAATGAGGAAATCTTAACATTGCAACACATGCCAATACGGCCGGGTTAACTTATAAAGTGCAATTTTAAATTTTCCGTTGAACTTCCGGTTGGAAACATTTATGTATGATGACGTATGCGCGTGACGTCACGACGGCAACAGAAGTATTTGTACCCAATGTGTCACCATACAAACTGCTCTGTTTTCATCGAACAATTCCACAGTATTCTGGACATCTGTGTTGGTGAATCTTTTTCAATTTGTTTACTGAACAATGGAGATTGCAAAGAAGAAAGTTGTAGGTGGGGTCGGTGTATTAGCGGCTGGCTGTAGCAACACAACAAAGAGGACTTACTTGGATAGCAGACATCTGTGATCGGGTGAAGTCCTTCGTCGCGCCGTCGATCGCTGGAACGCAGGTGAGCACAGGTGTTGATGAGCAGATGAGGGCTGGCTGGCGTAGGTGGAGCGCTAATGTTTTTATCATAGCTCTGTGAGGTCCGGTTGCTAAGTTAGCTTCAGCGTCGTTAGCAACAGCATTGTTAAGCTTTGCCAGGCTGAGAATTATTAACCGTGTAGTTACATGTCCATTGTTTAATAGTATTGTTGATCTTCTGTCTATCCTTCCAGTCAGGGATTTATTTATTTTGTTTCTATCTGCATTTGAGCCAGATGCTATCACGTTAGCTCAGTAGCTAAAGAGCTTCGCTGATGTATTGTCGTGGAGATAAAAGTCACTGTGAATGTCCATTTCGCGTTCTCGACTCTCATTTTCAAGAGGATATAGTATCCGAGGTGGTTTAAAATAAAAATCCGTGATCCACAATAGAAAAAGGAGAGTGTGTGGAATCCAATGAGACCTTGTACCTAAGTTACAGTCAGAGCGAAAAAAGATACACCCTGCACTGCCTCTCTAGTTCTTCACTCTAACGTTCCTCATCCACAAATCTTTCATCCTCGCTCAAATTAATGGGGTAATCGTCGCTTTCTCGGTCCGAATGTCTCTCGCTCCATTGTAAACAACGGGGAATTGTGAGGAATCTTTCCTCCTGTGACGTCACGCTACTTCCGGTATAGGCAAGGCTTTTTTTTTATCAGTGACCAAAAGTTGCGAACTTTATCGTCGTTGTTCTATACTAAATCCTTTCAGCAAAAATATGGCAATATCGCGAAATGATCAAGTATGACACAGAATGGATCTGCTATCCCCGTTTAAATAAAACAATTTAATTTCAGTAGACCTTTAAACTATGGAATGGATTAAGCAAATAGGCTAAACGATGTACTGATATGATCCAGTTTAAGAGGTTGTTAAAATTAATAGTGCTTACATAGTACAAAGAAGAAGAATTATGAGAAATACCTTCAACCTTATTGTAAATGGGATATTCTTCATCTCAGTATGTTTATCATGACTGACTTAATTATATACTGTATTACAAGAACTGCTGTATTAATCATACAATTGTGTTACAAAAAGAAGACAGTAAATTAATGTATGTATTTGTAAACGCTCTGAAGTGGGAATTGGGTAGGATTAAATAAACGTTGCTTCTTCCTACTCCTTTTCAGACATGATATAAAGAGAAATGATATGCAATTGTATGATATACTGTAAGTGTGTTCATGTTCGAAATAAACTAAAAAAAAAGAGAACAATAAAACTACCTCAACTTCAAGTACAGTAACTAAGGAAAATAAGTAAGGAAAATAATCTCTCAATTTTTTGGACCAATTATTGACTATGCTGACATTGTTTATTTTAATACCTACGATATACACCTTAACCCTCTTAATGTTTTGTTTAACACCCTGTGTAGATTTATTTTAAGTTGTCCATACAGAACTCATCACTGTCATTTACACACCCAGCTCAACTGGCTCCATCCTGACAAGCGAGGGCTGTAACACTTGTTTCTATTTATTTTCAAGTGTATTTATTTTAATCTAACAGCATATTTGAAATGTTTTCTTGTGCCCTTTACATCATCCTACCCTCTGAGACACTCTCAATATCCTACATTTACTGTCCCTACTGTGCGTAAAGAGCTGGCCCGGAGGTCCTTTTCTTTTAGAGCCCCCTTTGACTGGAATCATCTGCCTGTCTCTCTGAGGTCTTAATCAACCATTGGTCCCTTCAAAATGTCTCTTTTTGTTTATATTAAAACTGAATGCCACTGTATGTAGTATGCCCTTGGTTGGAATTTAATTTAATGTAATATTATTATTTATTTTACTGCATTATGTTATTCTATTGTAAATACTGTAATTTCTGAGAGAGTTGTGTGAGCTGAGAGGTATCTGAGCAAAATTGTCTCTAATGATTGTAATTGTTTGTTGTGTAACTTGTCCCGTGTTGTACTGTATTGTGTTAATTTTAAATGTCTTTGGTCCCCCTTGAAAACGAGATGCTTCATCTCAAGGGGTTTTCCATTAATAAATTCAAGTAACTATTCTCTTCGCGCGTTGCTCTTCTGTTAACACTTCTTGTTGAGGCTGATCTTTCTTTTAGAATGAGTAAAAAGTAAAAGCCAAAAGTGTGAATTGATCTTTTGATTTGTGCTGAGGTTTTTAGGGTTACTAGTTTTCCCCCCAAAATGTTGGTCAAATTATAAAGTGTTCCACTTTTGGGACATTTGACGTTGAACAATTTTTGTGTGTGTTCCAGATGCGCCCATCCTTGCGGCGGCGTGATCAAGAGCTTGTCCTCTTGCAAAGAGAACTCGGTGGAGCAATCGCACGGCACAAAGCAGCCTCAGCTATGGACTTCTGTTTCCCCTCAGTCTAGCTGGGTGTCCCCCCCAGAAGTGGTGGACCTCACGCTGGACGAGGAAAGCGGACACAAATACTTACCTTAGACGACCTCACACTGAAACGGCCGTCTCCGCCACCTCCCCGCCCGTCACTTTTTGCCTCTGTGTCCTGGACTCCCTAAATTGTCATGTATTTTAAAGCCATTCTATTGACGTGATTCCCTATTTTTTTATTTTTAGACGTGGTTACACGACAAAGCACTTGTGAGCTGCAGGAGTGATTTATATTTTAGATAGCAATACCCTCCCTCAAATTGATGACCTTTTTATGTGTGTGTTTGTACCGTGAAAAAAAACAAACATCAAAGTTGCTGCTGGAGAGCGTGGTCAGTATCACAAAATGGCGCCTGGCCTGCTCCACTACAGACTCTTTTAATAACAATACAAGTCTCACCACTGGGTTTTCACCTTCTACATCAGGCTTTTGCGGGCGCTCCACACTTAGTGATGCCGCCGCCGCTGCTGCTGCTTTGGTCACAAGCTTTCCTTCCTTTCTTAATTTTTTTTTTACAAAAAGTACCATAACCTGACGAGAGCGCACTTCACGCTTTGTCGCAATTGCAAGTGCGCGAGTTGAGTGTGAATGTACGAGACCGGCGCCGCATTTTTACTTGTTCCGAATTAATAAAAGGAGATTCAAAAAATGCTCCTGTACAGCAAACTTTAAAAGAAATGTCTCTTCCGCTAAATACTGCATAGCGACATGTCCTGAATGCCTTGAAATCTGCACTGTTTTCGTTTTAAATTCTTTTTACCCAGAAAAACAGTGACTTTTTGCTATCTTGACAATGACTATTTTAATATTAAATGTAATTTGACTTCTTATGAAAAAAATTATAAGTGAGAGTGGCTACGTGTGACATCTTTTGTCACATTGACATTCTGCCCCCCCTGCCAGTGACATTTATTATCCACTTATTTTTTTTCTTCCAAAGGTTACCCCAGGATAGTACAGTTGTGCAAAAATACCTCTGCTGGTTACAGAAAGGGAAAACTAATCCTACACGTTATTTTTTAACCAAAGTAATATTTTTTTTAATCCTTGTTAAAATTGGGTTTATAGCATTCTCTGGAATGTTTTTCATATTTTATTAAATAGTAATATAGTTGCTGTCCATACTGTTCATTGGAGAGTAACGATGCCAGGTCACAATGCTTTTTAATGCTACCATCTTTTTTTGTTCTATATCTTTGGTTGACATAATACAGAAGGGCATTGCTTTAATAATGGCTGTTGCACACCTTGTTATCCTCATCACTTATCATTTAACCTTCCTTCTGTTGCTATATCAATGTCAGTATTTTAAATGAACAAAAAGGTGTTTATATTTTGTCGCTTCTGCAAGATCTTCCTTTAACTTATGTCTGTAGAACAAAAAAAGACTATTTTAAAACAATAAATAGTATGTTATTTAATGACATTCTTGTAAAGTCCTTTATTCACAAGTTTCCCATTTTTGTTGTCATTGTTTGTAAAAGTAGCGTGCAAAATTAAATATTTGATAACCTGTGAAGGGGGTGTGGCTTGGGCCAAGGAAGTAAAAATGTATATAGATTTTTTATTGTAGTAACAATTTTTCGGTGGTGATTTTCAGGCTTTTTTGTTACCTTAATTGTATCTTAACGAGAACTTGTGGATGCATTACCCTTATAGTTGCCCACAATCATGAGTGTTGTAAATATAGTGATACATCCACAGCTAAAAGTAATGTTTAATGTGAATCAAAATCATGTTACAATCAAAAATGTGAATACTCATTTTCAATTTGACTTCTTATAAAAAAAATTATGAGAGTGGCTACGTGTGACATCTTTTGTCACATTGACAAAATATTTGTTCTAATGCATAAAAAATAGATACATACTAATGAAATGGATAAATACCATTTAACATGCTTTGTTTGTCCACTCCTTTTTTTGAATTGATACGCTGTACTATAACGGAGAAGGTGTAAAACTTTTTTTTTTAATTTTGTAGACAAACCATCATTGGATAATTTTTTTATTACGACAAAGGGAGATTCGTCAGTGAACAACAGATAAATCCTACTGACAAATTTGTTTGTGTTGCTTGTGTTTTTAAAACATTTTTACTAACAAAGTTCAAATTTGGGTGTTGTGAACATACTTTTAGTCAAAGAAACACACTTGTCCTTCACATTGTTTTGTAAAGAATGTGTTAATTGGGGACATGTTCTTCTCCGATATGACTGGGATTAATTGGCCTTATAAGTACAATACTTCAGGAGATGTCTCATTGTTTTCCTTTACCCTGAGCCCCAAATAGTCTAGACAACTGCCTGGCAGCCCACAACATAATGCAAACCTCGCTCACAAAAAGCAGCCTGCGAGGGTTCAGAGGTCGCCTCGTGACACCTGCCAGTAGGGGGGGGGCATATGGCGTTCACTCTTAAAGAAAGACAAAGAGGGAGTGGAGCAATGCTGCCAAAGCTTCTTTTCACTCATGTGCACAACAATCAGCTGTATGCTAATTTAGCCACGCAAGGAGTATCCTTCCATTTCTCAGCGTTCACATTTGATGGGTTAAGGTTGGGTGTGCATATTCAAAGTGAGGCAGGCAGTGATTTTTGCAAGTAGAAGAATGCATTTTCAGTTCCCGAATTGATATTTTGAGAATTGGACTCAAAACCTGAACTTCTACAATCACCACAACCTTGGAGAACGATGTGGATTTACAGTAGCGATCAAAAGTTTACATACACTTGTAAAGAACATAATGTCATGGCTGTCTTGAGTTTCCAATAAGTTATACTCTTATTTTTTTTATGATAGAGTGATTGGAGCACATACTTGTTGGTCACAAAAAAACATTCATGAAGTTTGGTTCTTTTATAAATTTATTATGGGTCTACTGAAAATGTGACCAAATCTGCTGGGTCAAAAGTATACATACAGCAATGTTAATATTTGGTTACATGTCCCTTGGCAAGTTTCACTGCAATAAGGCGCTTTTGGTAGCCATCCACAAGCTTCTGGTTGAATTTTTGACCACTCCTCTTGACAAAATTGGTGCAGTTCAGCTAAAATTGTTGGTTTTCTGACATGGACTTGTTTCTTCAGCATTGTCCACACGTTTAAGTCAGGGCATTTGGAAGGCCATTCTAAAACTTTAATTCTAGCTTGATTTAGCCATTCCTTTACCACTTTTGACCTGTGTTTTGGAGTCATTGTCCTGTTGGAACACCCAACTGCACCCAAGACCCAACCTCCGGGCTGATGATTTTAGGTTGTCCTGAAGAATTTGGAGGTAATCCTCCTTTTTCATTGTCCCATTTAAGACACCTGTTCCATTGGCAGCAAAACAGGCTCAAAGCATAATACTACCACCACCATGCTTGATGGTAGGAATGGTGTTCCTAGGATTAAAGGCCTCACCTTTGCTCCTCCAAACATATTGCTGGGTATTGTGACCAAACAGCTCAATTTTTGTTTCATCTGACATCACATGGACAAAGATAAGACCTTCTGGAGGAAAGTTCTGTGGTTTTAGAATGGCCCTCCCAAAGTCCTGACTTAAACGTGTGGACAATGATGAAGACACAAGTCCATGTCAGAAAACAAACCAATTTAGCTGAACTGCACCGATTTTGTCAAGAGGAGTGGTCAAAAATTCAAGCAGAAGCTTGTGGATGGCTACCAAAAGCGCCTTATTGCAGTGAAACTTGCCAAGGGACATGTGACCAAATATTAACATTGCTGTATGTATACTTTTGACCCAGCAGATGTGGTCAAATTTTCCGTAGACCCATAATAAATTCATAAAAGAACCAAACTTCATGAATGTTTTTTGTGACCAACAAGTATGTGCTCCAATCACTCTATCACAAAAAATAAGAGTTGTAGAAATTATTGGAAACTCCAGACAGCCATGACATTATGTTCTTTACAAGTGTATGTAAACTTTTGATCGCGACTGTATATAGCACTTTTCTAGACACTCAAAGCACTTCACAGAGAACTGAGAACATCATCAATCATGCAGTGCACATTCACACAATGATGGCGGTAAGGTACATTTGTAACCACAGTAGTCTGATTGAAGCGTCACTGCTAATTTGCACCTCTGACCACCAACAAACATTCATTCACATCCATACACTAGTGGGAGAAAGGTGGGTGAAGTGTCTTGCCCAAAGACTAGCCGTGACTCGGATGGTAGAAGCTGGTATCGAACCTGCAACTCTCAAATTGCTTGCATAGCCGCTCTACCATCTGAGCCACGCTGTCCCAACAAGAATTGATTAGAGATCACAGCACTCTCAATTTTACCAGAATCTTCTCACTATTTTTCTGACTTATGTCCAAATGAGTTGCAAGCTACAAACCAAATTTCATAGAAATCAGTTATATTTTAGTTATGTGCAGTGAAAAAAATATGTTTTAAGTTATACCAAATTTACATATTTATTTTTTTTAATTCAAATCCACTCGCAAATTTTATGGATTTATGACAGTGGAACGGTATTGAGAATTCGGAACACAATAAAAAACTTCAAAAGTCTTTTCTGTTTTTGAATCTGGATCCACGTCACAAAGAAACTGTTTTGAAGAAATCCCTTCTTTGTTTTCCGACGTTGCGCACCAAAATGTAAGACACATTTGCTCGTAAGTAATCAGGTTAAGCTTGTGTTACAAAAATAATCAGATTCTGTAAAAAACTGCAGATCGGGGTTCTTCAAGAGGGAGTCCATGACCCGCCACAGGATCCGCAGACATACTGTTTGGGGGGGGGGGGTCGTGAAATGTTGGGTCGATTGACTTTGTTTTTGTTTGGTATACTCCCCATGCAATTTTTCCACAAAGGTGAATATTTTGAAATACACATTAACATTAATCCAACTCACTGTAGTGTAGTTTAGAAAGAGCAGTGACACCCTACTGACTGCAGCTTGCAGCTTGCAAATAAAAACATGAATAAAGAATTATAATATTGTGTCTAGAGATGTCCAATAATGGCTTTTTTAGGAGGTAGCGGGGGGTGAACGTCCCGGAAGAGTTAGTGCTGCAAGGGGTTCTGGGTATTTGTTCTGTTGTGTTTATGTTGTGTTACGGTGCAGATGTTCTCCCGGAATGTGTTTGTCGTTCTTGTTTGGTGTAAGTTCACGGTGTGGCGCATATTTGTAACAGTGTTAAAGTTGTTTATACGGTCACCCTCAGTGTGACCTGTATGGCTGTTGACCAAGTATGCATTGCATTCACTTGTATGTGTGAAAAGTTGTAGATATTATGTGACTGGGCCGGCATGCAAAGGAAATGCATTTAAGGTTTATTGCCGCTCTGTACTTCTCCCTACGTCCGTGTACACAGCGGCGTTTTAAAAAGTCATAAATTTTACTTTTTGAAACCGATACCGATAAGTTTGAAACCGATAATTTCCGATATTACATTTTAAAGCATTTATCGGCCGATAATATCAGCAGTCCGATATTATCGGATATCCCTAATTGTGTCCATGTTGGCATTTATAATAGCTAGCGATTAATGCACTAGTTGTCAGCTAATGATTAGTGCACTAGTTGTCAGCTTGTCGGCCCTATAGCATAGTATTACATTATCTTAGTAGTTCTGTCCTCGGCTTGGAAATCGTTGAAGAGATCCCAAAGTTTCGGAAAAAGACATACTTGGTTATACTGGAGTTATACAACAAATTTGCGTCAAAATCTCTTTGCAACTTTGCACGTTTGAGTGAAATTTCTTTCTGAATTGAACATATCGGATCGGAATTTTCTGAGTGACGTGGTTATATGAAGCATTTTTAATATGATTGGGCCTTTATTGCAAATATTTGTGTCTGTATAAATATGGCTAGTCTTACAAAAATAGCCCAGATCTAGATTTTAAATCTGGATATACAACCCATGCATCTTGGGTTATACTTATAATAGCTACTTAACAAAAATCATCAAAGTCTGTTCACAACTTTGAGTTGTGGTCTTACCACAAAAACAATGCAGATCACGACCAAGCGTTTTTACCACAGCTACAGGCAATGTTCGATGAGAACCGGTCACTGATTCGTGTCGGTGTGACAAAAAAAATATTTTTTTTCCCTATTCCACAACAGATGTCGATCAAAGTTTAAATAATATATGTCTGTGGTCACAATGTTTTGAGTTCTTCTAGTAACAGACCACCACCCACATAATGGAGTAAAATGAAGTGATTTGAGACCTGAGCTGATAGTATTGCATTGTGAGAGACCTCTGTGCTATTCTGCAGACTTCAAGTAGGTGGGAATCATAAGACGGTGGTGCCATATGGGATCAAGAGTTTTGTGATTGACCCCTTCTTCCTTCCCAAGCCCATCTGTTCCCTCAGCCCTTAGGCTCACTACTCAGGGCACATTCAAGACACACTTAATCTGCTTTACAACATTATGTTACTGGAGTCTGGTGATAGTACTGATGAATCCCCGACAGTCAAATTGAGGACTATTCATTAACTGTTATGGTTTCTCTTCTCTCTAGTGGTCTGCTCTAACGCCACTGTTCGTAAGAGCTACCATCCTTTACCCTATCGCGCATCTGAGATCATCTTCTCCCCGGAGGCCTCTTGCCCTCCACACTACCTTCAATCATGACCACGAGCAGAGCTCTGTGACGTAGCGTTTGGTCGATCCAGGCTCTCTGCCTTCTGTGGACGATGTATACTTTAACCCTTTCTTCTCCGACCTGCCAAAGCGCTTCTTCATTACTCTTCTTCATGATCTTCCTGCACACCCACATTTCACAGCTTTCCAGTCGTCTGATCTCTTCTTTGCAAAGACTACAGTCTTGATTTATCTCTTTTTCAAGGACAGACTAAAGGCCTTTGTCAGCAGTTCTTTTCTCTTAGAAAACGCATCTTTGACTTGATCTCTTTGTCATAGTATCCCTATTGTGCAAATACACTGCCAAGGTAGCTAAACTGTGTCACTTGGTTCAGCTGTACACTACGAATGCAGATCGCAAATTCCTCACCCGGCTGCTTTGAGATATTAATCAACTTTTTTTCTTACCGTTTATCTTCATGACACATTCTTCTGCCGTCTCATACATCCTGGTCATCATGAGTTGTAAGCCGTTAACAGAGCCAGTTACTGTGGCCTGGTCATCCGTCTATCTCACGGTCTTGATGAGATGTCCTCCCACACCAATGCCTTCCATCCACCTGACCTAAGCCGTCTCTGAGCATAGCTTCAGCATAGATATTAAAAAGCAAGCGTGATAAACAACCCACTTGTCTGGTTCCATGCCCGACCAATCACAGCAGGATCTGTCATACTATCCTTCAGCCTGCTGTTGTGGTTTATAGGAAATAATCACACAAAAATATCAGAGTTGGTCATCAGTCAACTACATTACATAGAGTACACCCACAAAGACAAAGTAAAATGAAAAGTATGTTATAGTTGGGCATAAACCATCATAATATAATGACAACTACAAAACCCAAAACCAGTGAAGTTGGCACATTGTGTGATTCGTAAATAAAAACAGAATACAATGATTTGCAAATCCTTTTCAACTTATATTTAATTGAATACACTGCAAAGACAAGATATTTAATGTTCGAACTGAGAAACTTAATTTTTTTTAAAAATAATCATTAACTTAGAATTTAATGGCAGCAACACAGTGCAAAAAAGTTGGCACAGTGGCATTTTTACCACTGTGTAACATGGCCTTTCCTTTTAAAAACACTCAGTAAAGGTTTGGGAACTGAGGAGACCAATTTTTTAAAGCTTTTCAGGTGGAATTCTTTCCCATTCTTGCTTCATGTACAGCTTAAGTTGTTCAACAGTTCGGGGTCTCAGTTGTCGTGTTTTACGCTTCATAATGCGCCACACATTTTCAATGGGAGACACTACAGGCAGGCCAATCTAGTACCCACACTCTTTTACTACGAAGCCACGCTGTTGTAACCCGTGGCTTGACATTGTCTTGCTGAAATAAGCAGGGGCGTCAATGAAAAAGACGTTGCTTGGATGGCAACAAATGTTGCTCCAAAACCTGCATGTACCTTTCAGCATTAATGGTGCCTTCACAGATGTGTAAGTTACCCATGCCTTGGGCACTAATACACCCCCATACCATCACAGATGCTGGCTTTTGAACTTTGCGCCTAGAACCTAGAACAATCTGGATGGTTCTTTCCTCTTTGTTCCTGAGGACACGGCGTCCACAGTTTCCAAAAACAATTAGAAATATAGAGCATTTCATGGAAGTTCCTTTTATACCCAATCATGGCACCCACCTATTCCCAATTAGCCTGTTCACTTGTGGGATGTTCCAAATAAGTGTTTGATTAGCATTCCTCAACTTTCTAGGTATTTTTTGCCATTCATGCCAGCTTTTTTGAAACAAGTTGCGGGCATCAAATTCCAAATGAGCTAATATTTGGAAAAAAAAAGTTTTCCAGTTCGAACGTTAAGTATCTTGTCTTTGCAGTCTCCATCCATCCATCCATTTTCTACCGCTTATTCCCTTTGGGGTCGCGGGGGGCGCTGGAGCCTATCTCAGCTACAATCGGGCGGAAGGCGGGGTACACCCTGGACAAGTCGCCACCTAATCGCAGGGCCAACACAGATAGACAGACAACATTCGCACTCACATTCACACACTAGGGCCAATTTAGTGTTGCCAATCAACCTATCCCCAGGTGCATGTCTTTTGGAGGTGGGAGGAAGCCGGAGTGCCCGGAGGGAACCCACGCAGTCACGGGGAGGACATGCAAACTCCACACAGAAAGATCCCGAGGCCGGGATTGAACCCAAGACTACTCAGGACCTTCGTATTGTGAGGCAGACGCACTAACCCCTCTGCCACCGTGCTGCCCTCTTTGCAGTCTGTTAAATTGAATATAGGTTGAAAAGGATTTGCAAACCATTGTATTCTGTTTTTATTTACCATTTACACAATGTGCCAACTTAACTGGTGTTGGTGTTGGGGTTTGTATATAGAAATATATAACAAGTGTATTACATTACCAGACAATATATTCATTAGTGTTTTCATAGGTAAGAAATCTATTTTATTTTCATGCAGGCCTTGGTTTTAAACTGATCTTTGTTTGGTATCCTTCTCTCTTTTTATGTAAAGTCTACAAATGCAAATGTTTTTCCATTGTAATGAGGAATGTATGCTGTTCTACTATTACATCCCTCTCTATATACAGTATCTTGTGGAAGAATACTGTTCATCCCTCTAGTTCAGTGATTCTCAAACTGTGGTACGTGTACCACTAGTGGTATGCGGGCTTCCTCTAGTGGTAGGCCAAGGCATCACTTGTATGGTATGGTCTTTTTTTTGTCATTGCACAAGTACAACGAAACTTTGTTTTCAGCACAAACCCGTTCAAGATTAGACAAACAAACAGTGTACTGGGTTACAGAATAGGAACGCTGATGGGTCGCCACAAGGCGCCCCGTAAAATATAGGAAAAAGGCAAACGCTGGGGGAGGATGAGTAAAAAAATACAATCTAGACAAGGCTCCTAAGGGGGCCCAGTCTGGAGTGGGAAAAAAACACCAGAGCAAAGCACATATACATATTACAACATACAACTTGAGACTTGCAACAGAGGGGAGGGAGTGGGGGCTACGGTCAATCAATCAATCAATCAATGTTTATTTATATAGCCCTAAATCACAAGTGTCTCAAAGGGCTGTACAAGCCACAACGACATCCTCGGTACAGAGCCCACATACGGTGGCAGGCAGCAGCTGTTCAGGCGCTGCCCAGCCGTCCATCACCCCTAAGGGATTCAAGCCATCGAAGGCGTTGGATGAGGGTGGGGAATGTGTGTGTGGATATTTGTTCGTGGATGCATGTGTGTGTGTGTGTGTAAGCCTGCAGCGTGTCTCTGTTCCGTGGCCTTGGTGTTTTTGCAGCCGCCAGTCAGTTCAAAGTCAACAACAACAGGTGTGTGTCCATGAGAGACAAGAAGGGAGTTTGTTGTGTCTTTGCCGCACTGTCCTTCGGGAGAACCTCGAAGCCAGGGAAATAATCCAAGCTAGAATGTTTTGTATGCGAGTTAAAATAAAATTAGCTTTTCACTCTAAATTGTCTATTACTGGTCCTCAAATACAACCTGCAGGGCAGACAGTCCGATGTTATCCAAATCACAAAGTGTCCACAGTTCTGCCAGCATCCTCCAACTATTTGAGGCAGCTTTGTGGTCCTTTAGAGAATGTATGACAAGGAGCACTGAAGCTGTTAAAAAAGCTAGTATAATAAAAAGGACACGGATACTGTATGTGTCAATCTACTTGACAACAGCGCCTACTAGAGGAATTAAGGAAATTTGGTCCTTGAAATAAGTTAATGCAAATTAAGTTCACTTACGTTGAATTATTTGATAAAATGCCTCCCTTATTCTCCAAGGTATAAGACACGGAAGGGAAACTTCTCTGGTCCTCTCCACCGAAGGGGGAAATGAGTCCTGGGGAGGAATGCAACAACTGAAAACTCAATCACCCCTCCAAAAATCACTGGATTTTTCTGTAAATTAAAAATGTTCGGTGGTCTTCTCGCGAAACTCGCAACTATCAAACTAAACACCGCTAATCGGATACGAAACAGTATTCGGTTAGTAAAATGTTTTCAGAAACGTTTAGTGTACTATTTAGTTGTAAAATGAGAAAGTTTGTGCTATGTTAAACTAGCTGCTCTTGCTAACATTAAGTGCTAACACCGCTGTGGACCGGACATTACCGAACTAAAATGAACAGTTTTATGTATGAAAATAAATACAATTGCGGCTTTAAAACTTAACACTGTTAGACCGACTTCACGTGTGTTTAGCTAAGTTACCTTTACATTTGCAAGTTTAAAAAAAACAGCAAAACAACAGAGAAGTTACGTTGTCTGCCTGCCCGGGAAAACAAGCCAAGACACACCCCACACACAGGAAGTAAAGCCGACAGAAGGGCAAGTGCCTTCCAAATTATAAGAAGGGTGGAGTGCCATCTCCGAGTTGGGGAAGAGATCTTGCCCCATGTGGAGAAGTTCAAGTACCTCAGAGTCTTGTTCACAAGTGAGTGAAGAGTGGCTCGTGACATCAACAGGCGGATCGGTGCGGCGTCTTCAGTAAGGCAGACGCTGTATCGATCCGTTGTGGTGAAGAAAGAGCTGAGCCGGAAGGCAAAGCTCTCAATTTACCGGTCAATCTACATTCCCATCCTCACCTATGGTCATGAGCTTTGGTTAATGACCGAAAGGACAAGATCACGAGTACAAGCAGCCAAAATGAGTTTCCTCCGCAGGGTGGCGGGGCTCTCCCTTAGAGATAGGGTGAGAAGCTCTGTCATCCGGGAGGAGCTCAAAGTAAAGCCGCTGCTCCTCCACATCAAGAGGAGCCAGATGAGGTGGTCCGTGCATCTGGACAGGATGCCACCCAAACGCCTCCCAAGGGAGGTGTTTAGGACACGTCCAACCGATAGGAGACCACGAGGAAGACCCAGGACACGTTGGGAAGACTATGTCCCCTGGCTGGCCTGTGAACGCCTCGGGATCCCCTTGGAGGAACTGGACGAAGTGGCTGCGGAGAGGGAAGTCTGGGCTTCTCTGCTTTGGCTGCTGCCCCCGTGATCCGACCTCCGATAAGCGGAAAAAAATGGATGGATGGATGGACAGAGTAGATTTTATTCCAAACATTTTTATAGTAATTTAATCAAATATTTGACAAAAAATCAAAAACACAGTCATAATGATTATATTTTACCTAATAAAATGTATTCAAATTTACACAACCACATAATCTTGTTTTACAGTGTACTGACATCTTATCCAGTAGTATTTGATACAGTAAACAATTGTTATTCTTGCCAAGCTCTCAAAATTTAACTTCTCTTTAAATGCTGTAAGCTGGATTGGATCGTTTCTGCATGATCGAACACAATCTATCAGTTAACAACTGCAGATCTGACTCTCTTAGCCTCTGGAGTCCCTCAGGGGTCGATATTAGCCCCCCTTTTTTTAGCCTCCATATTAATGATTTGCCCACTGTTTGTCCTGAAGCTGAATGCTTAATGTATGCAGACGACACGGTTTTCTTCGTTCATGGTCACACCAAAGACTTGTTGCTGCCAAACTCAGTAAAACAATGTCCTATGTTCTAACTTGGTTGCAGGAGTGCTGTCTGCAGCTAAACATTTCTAAAACTGTAGGCATGTATGTAACTAAAACAAAAAAAGTATCATCTGATCCTGACATACATATTAATGGAGAAAAAACAAAAATTGTCAGCCAATATAAATATCTTGGGTTAATAATAGATTCAGAGCTTCCCTTTAAAGCCGTATTGGCAAATTGTGTAAAATAATCAAGGATAATCGCGCACATTTTTGTGCAATTCGAAATGAAATGTCAATGGAAGCTGCAAAATTCTATTTGCATTCAATGATTTTCAGCCACTTCAACTATTGCCTTGCCAGCTGGTCTCAGGCTGGTCAGAGTTTAAAAAAACCCATTGGAAATCTTGTACAAACAGGCAATTAAGGTTATGGATTAAAAAAACTAGGCACTATCATCACTGCCATTCTAAAAACTGGGACAGTCTTCACACATTTGCAGACTTAAAACTGACCTATAAAGTACTGCATGAATTGGCTCCAGATCCTCTGGCAGAGTTCATCAGCCAAAGAAACAGCCGTGAGCGTGTCACTCTAGGCCCTGTCAGAGGTGACTGTAATATTGCTCTGCGCAGGAGCACTTTCAGTAAGTCGGCCTGGTCAGTAAGGAGCGCACATGTGTGGAACTCAGTACCTGAGGAGGTTAAACTGGTCACAACTTACAAGGCCTTCCCAAAGAAATTGAAAATGTGGCTTTTCAACGCCTACAGCTGCCAGCACTAAAAGATGAGCCTGTTTTGATGCTAAGATAAATGTTATGTACTCATTCAAGTACCTCTGGGTGTGGGTGGACAATAAGCTGGACTGGACTGTTAACACGGACCACTTGTACAGGAAAGGACAGAGCAGGCTGTACTTCCTGAGGAGGCTGCACTCCTTCAACATCTGTAAGAAACTCTTGTGGATGTACTACCAGTCTGTGGTTGCCAGTGTTCTCTTCTACATCGTAGTGTGCTGGGGGGCAGTACATCTAAGAAGGACAGCTCCAGACTGGAGAAACTGATCGGGCGGGCCGGCTCTACGATCGGAATAAAACTGGACTCACTGGTGACGGTGGCAGAGAAGAGGACTGTGGAAAAACTAGTGAGCATCATGGATGATGCCAGTCACCCTCTGCATACCATTATCGGTAGCCAGATGAGCCTGTTCAGTGCTAGACTGCTTCATCCCAAGTGCAGGACTAATAGACTAAAAAACCCCTTTGTCCCACATGCCATCAGACTGTACAACTCCTCTCTGGGGGGGGGGGGGGGGGGGGGGGGTACTAGGATGACAGTGGATGCGAAACAATAAACAGTGCAGTACTTTTTCATAACATGGTCACTACTGTCTAGTTTCTCGTGTTATATTCTTATTTTTACTGTTATATTTGTATTCTTATTGTTGCTTTTTATTTTTATTGTTATTGTAATATTTTCTATTTTATTTCCATTTGTACCCCCATTATTTACTTTTTACTTTTTAAATTTGATCTCAATTCTGTACACTGCTGCTGGAATTTTAATTGTCCTTAGGGAACTCTCCTGAAGGAAACAATAAAGTACTATCTATCTATCTATCCATCTATCTATCTATCTATCTATCTATCTATCTATCTATCTATCTATCTGTCTATCTGTCTATCTGTCTGTCTGTCTGTCTGTCTGTCCGTCCGTCCGTCCGTCCGTCCGTCCGTCCATCTATCTATCTATCTATCTATCTATCTATCTATCTATCTATCTATCTATCTATCTATCTATCTATCTATCTATCTATCTATCTATCTATCTATCTATCTATCTATCTATCTATCTATCTATCTATCTATCTATCTATCTATCTATCTACCTATCTATCTATCTATCTATCTATCTATCTATCTATCTATCTATCTATCTATCTATCTATCTATCTATCTATCTATCATGAATTGATTAATGTGGACCTCGACTTAAACAAGTTGAAAAACTTATTCGGGTGTTACCATTTAGTGGTCAATTGTATGGAATATGTACTGTACTGTGCAATCTACTAATAAAAGTATCTATCTATCTATCTATCTATCTATCTATCTATCTATCTATCTATCTATCTATCTATCTATCTATCTATCTATCTATCTATCTATCTATCTATCTATCTATCTATCTATCTATCTATCTATCTATCTATCTATCTATCTATCTATCTATCTATCTATCTATGTTGTGGTGTTGTATTTTTTTTATTATCATACTGTATATGTATTGTGTGCTTTGTTCTTTTTCTCTCTATTTCTTTGGTTTTTCTTTCAAATTGTAATTTTTTACTGCTTTTTTTTTTTACATCATGGCCAGGGGACTACAGATGAAAACTAGCCTTCTGGCTAATTCTGGCTTTTTTTAAATCATGTGGAGTCATGTGCTTTTATGAAATTGGTTGATTGACAACACTAAATTGGCCCTAGTGTGTGAATGTGAGTGTGAATGTTGTCTGTCTATATGCGTTGGCCCTGCGATGAGGTGGCGACTTGTCCAGGGTGTACCCCGCCTTCCGCCCGAATGTAGCTGAGATAGACTCCAGCACCCCCCGCGACCCCAACAGGGACAAGCGGTAGAAAATGGATGGATGGATGGGCATTGTCCCCTTTGAAATAAACTAATCTAATCTAATCTAGTCATATAACAACTTTATTTTTGGGGGCTTTTCACCATACAGTATTATCTTACTAACATGACTTTTTGCTTTTAGGATTTTTAACTTTATTCTTACCATAACATTACGACTTTTGTCTTTTTTCTGTATTTCCCTTTAGTGAAGACCTGGGCAAATTAAGGCACGGGGGCCACATGCGGCCCGTTAAGCTTTTCAATCTGGCCCGCCGGACATTCCCAAGTAAATTTTTTAGATCTTTTAAGATGGAAAGTGTGACTGCCATTATGATGTGCAGCGATGTTTTCTAATGACCGTAAGTCTTGAACTATACAAAGTATTTCAATGGTTGGGATCTGCGTTTATGGATAATATACCAGTTACTATGGTAATCTAATAAATTACTATGGTAATCTAATTAGTTACTATGGTCATCTAATTAGTTACTATGGTAATCTACGTCACAGCAGCTCAGACGAGGCACCAAGCAGTGTGGGCGGGAAGCGTTTCCACAGACGCGGAAGGAGATTTTTACACCAAAGTTCTAAAGGTTAGTGATGTATCAGATGTATCAGATTGTAAGTGGGTTTATTTTGTACCCTTTGCATTCATATTTCATTGTTTGTTGCATTTTTGTTGCGTTTCACTTGATTGTAAAATATGTTAATCAAAAGGAGGTGTGGCATTCATATTTTGTCAATATTCAGTGTTTTATCATTCATAGAAAACATTTAAAATGTCATTACGTTTTTTAAAGGCCTACTGAAACCCACTACTACCGACCATGCAGTCAGATAGTTTATATATCAGTGATGAAATCTTAACATTGCAACACATGCCAATACGGCCGGGTTAGATTAGTAAAGTGCAATTTTAAATTTCCCGCGAAATATTCTGCTGAAAACGTCTCGGTATGATGACGTCACGGATTGTGCGGACATATTGGGACACCATTGTGGCCAGCTATTAAGTCGTCTGTTTTCATCGCAAAATTCCACAGTATTCTGGACATCTGTGTTGGTGAATCTTTTGCAATTTGTTTAATGAACAATGAAGACAGCAAAGAAGAAAGCTGTAGGTGGGATCGGTGTATTAGCGGCTGGCTGCAGCAACACAACCAGGAGGACTTTGAGTTGGATAGCAGACACGCTACCGTGAGTACGCAGCTTTGGCTCGCAAACATTTGATCGCTTGCCCGTACGTGCGTGCCGCTATGTGCATGTCACGTACGTAACTTTGGGGACATATATGTGCTGTATGAACTTTACGGAGGTGAACGGTACTTTGGGCTGTGGGATTGAGTGTGTTGTGCGGGTGTTTGAGTTGTATTGGTGGGTTATATGGACGGGAGGGGGGAGGTGTTTGTTATGCGGATTAATTTGTGGCATATTAAATATAAGCCTGGTTGTGTTGTGGCTAATAGAGTATATATATGTCTTGTGTTTATTTACTGTTTTAGTCATTCCCCGCCTCTCACAGCATCTTCCCTAACTGAATCGCTTCCACTGCCCTATAATCCTTCACTCTCACTTTCCTCATCCACAAATCTTTCATCCTCGCTCAAATTAATGGGGTAATCGTCGCTTTCTCGGTCCGAATCGCTCTCGCTGCTGGTGGCCATGATTGTAAACAATGTGCAGATGTGAGGCGCTCCACAACCTGTGACGTCACGCTACTTCCGGTACAGGCAAGGCTTTTTTATCAGCGACCAAAAGTTGTGAACTTTATCGTCGATGTTCTCTACTAAATCCTTTCAGCAAAAATATGGCAATATCGCGAAATGATCGAGTATGACACATAGAATGGACCTGCTATCCCCGTTTAGATAAGAACATTTCATTTCAGTAGGCCTTTAAGGCGGTCTGTCATAACGTTTTTAGCATTCAATCAGACATTATTGTGAGGTTTTGTATTAGTAGTGTGTCTCTCATACTTCTTTGTAGTATTAAAGAAGTGTTCAAAGTGTGATTGGCTGTAGATTGTGGAGGCGGGCAATCGGAGCTCAGCGTTCCCTCCCAGCCGTGCCATTGGCTTAGCCTATTGGCAGTCCGCGTGATTGGACGGAGATATTCTCTGGTGATTGGTTATTTTTCTCCGTGATGGGCGTGTGCGTGTCGGCTTGAATGTGCAGTAAAGCAGGGGGGTGGCACCGGCGGGGATCACTTCCATGGACCATCTGTCTCCCTCGACTCAACAAAGAAGGAGGACGCAGGATGGTGTTAGTCCATGTCGGCTATCTGGTTCTCCCCGTCTTTGGCTCGGTTAGAAATAGAGGTATGAGTACATTTGTTTCTTTCCTATTTTTTAAATTCATATAGTAGAAACAAAATAACCATTTCAATAGCTGTGATGTCCTTAATGATGTAAACAGAGCTGACACCTGCTAGCAAACAGCACCGCTAACGCTAGCTGTTTTGCTAACTAGCTCATTTCCACATACATATTCATACAAAATATTTAACATGAAATATATTTTAATGATTTATTTTGTTATACAAATCTCGGTGAGCACCTGCCAGTCATAGGTTTTGACAAGTCGAAGTCGCATTTTTTTTTTCAATTGTCATTGTCGCCTGCTAATAGCTAGCTATTAATTGACACTCGTACATAAGTAACGTTTAATCTCCATTGCTCATTTCTCAAGATGTCTCTTGACTTCATTGTGCGCAAGTGGCAGCCTTACCTCAAGCGTTCACTTGCGTCATTCAGTGTTTTTTTTGTTTGTTTTTTAAAACATGACTTTAAATTAAGAGGCTAGTTGGCAGTTAGGCGCAATATAAAATCTGACGTACTGCTGCTGCTACTACTACTACTACTAATAATATTAATAATCAGTGCAGGGGGAGAGGCCGTCGTCATTGTGCTGCTAATCCTTTCTGATTGTTGCACAGTACTACATGCAAAGTGTGGCACCGATGATTTCATTGTGCTTTTATTTGTGTTTCTTTTTTTCCCTGTTCCATAGTATCGAGGCTGGCTCCACATTCCGCATTTCTCAGACCTTTGTGTCCCCCCTCCATTGTGTAGCTAACGATCATCTGCTGCTGTCTGCCGTATAGCCTCTGCCTGTTTCTCTGCATCTAGCTGTTCTTGTGAACCCCTTCTTCTTCTTCTTCATCATTTCTTCTTTTCCATCTGAAGACGACATTGGCATCTAAAAAAAAACAAAAAAAACCCTAAGACAACAACACAAATTCACTCATGCCTTCTGTTGTGTAACTTGACTAAAGAATAACACCTTGTAGACAAAACCCAATAGACTTTGTGTTGATTTTACAACTGTCTTTGCCAATAACAATTAGACTGAACTACTCATTGTGATTCTCCCATTACGTGTAAATAGACAACATTCTGCTGTAAATTTCTGTAAAGTGGATACATTTTGATACTCCCCACCACCCCCTTATAGCATCAACCCCCCCTCCTTCTCCAAAAAGACAGTTCGATCACAGCCAAGGCTTGATCCAACTCTCCATCCTCAAATCTTAGCAAAGGTGCATTGAGACTACCACTCCTGACTCTCAAAACATGTTCAGCAATTGGCCGACAGCAAATTTATTTATTTGATATTTTTCCCTTTTAAGGATGGTCCACTGCACCGGTGCACTCACCGGCCACAACATTAGATACACCAGCACATCTCAATGACATCCTATACAAGAGTTTTATCATTTATGCAATATTGATGACTTTTGATGTCGGAATTACCGTAATTTCTGGACTATAAGAAAGCTTTGAACCCTGTTTATACAAACGTGCAGCTAATCTAGGGATTTTTCTTCACTAACGGCTAAATTATGGACTGGATTAAGAAAAAAAAAAGTCAAAGAATTTACTAAAATGATCCACTTTTTTGAAACTGTTGGAACTTAAAGTGTTTACAAAGTACACGAAAGAAGTATCCTGATAAACTTGAACCTTATTTTAAAAAAAGGTAACATCTTATTCATCCCATAAATGATAAACAAAAACATCAATTACAATTAAGGAATGTAAATAAATATTTACAAAATCTTTCCATGTAAATATTTAATTTCACAACGTACCAGTATATACGTGCGGCTTCTAGTCCGGTGCGGCTAACATATATATATATATATATATATATATATATATATATATATATATATATATATATATATATATATATATATATATATATATATTGAATTGTATTTTTTTCTTCTAAAATTGAGTGGGTGTGGCTTATTGTTCGGGAAATACAGTAGTTACATAAACTGCTCATTACACAGGCATTTAGCAGATATGTGTACAAAAAAATTTACATTTTGTCCTGTTCCGAAACACAAAGCAATATTGTATTCGTATTAGGGTTGCAGCCATCGAATATTTAAGTAATCGACAATCGATGATTTTGTTCGATTAATCGGGTAATCGGACAAAACACAATTTAAAGCCTTACAGTTTTTGGAAATTAGTTAAAACAATAAAAAATCTTAATTTTTTTCCGGAATGCACATCAACACTGAAATTGCACTTTTAACATTTGTGCATCGATACAAATATAATATGTCATGGCACCTTCACATCGCCACACTCATGTGGACGCTATTGCAGAGGCCCTGTTGAAACTATTTTCACATATTTAAAGTTCCAGGCACTCTATGCCGTCCTGATTTGATACATCTTTATTGGTTACACGGAAACGATTAATATATTATTTTTTTGAATCCCAAAATTTGGACAAAACTTTGTAATTTGTTAAAAACCTAATTCGATTTGTTGCTATAGACATTTTTTGGTGTACTCCAACAGCAATTCAACTGGTCCAGTATGTGCCAAGAAATAAATTGTTACATTTGGGAGAGGTTCTGGATAAAGGTGTAGATTCGGGTTTTAATTGGAAGCACTTGGGGATGTAACAATGTGAAATTTTCTCATCACAGTTATTGTGACCAAAATGATCACAGTTTATTGTTATCATCACAGTATAGTTTGATGTGCTTATAAAGTGAGCAGTATTACCGTGAGTTTTTGAAAGTGTGGTAATGAATCACAATTTTACGGTAATTACAAGTAGAAAGGTAATACTAGCCGTCATTAATTTTCCGCGGTTTATCATTTCACCGGTAATTATTACATCCATTAAAGCAGGACTATGATTGCACGAGAAAGTGCAAATTAAAACTCTATAGCTATCCTGGACTAAATGGTCATTTGTTAATTACATCACAGCAGAAACAGAACTAATGTTTTAATTGTGCGATGGAGCAAACAGTTGCAGACAGCATCAATACCGCTCATAATTATATGCCTACAATAATTGTGTCACACCAACAGCTGAGCAGCGCAGCCAACAGTTTAAAGTACATGCAGAGCTGCTAGAGGCTGACCACTCATAATGCAGCTTCTGCCATCTTTTGGATAGAAAAAGCTGTGATTGCCAGTGTTTTTTTTGCGCTTTAGTTAAAGACCCACCTGCGACTATATGTTAACTAGATAGGGGCTATAATCTGTTCATTTATGGCATTTGTTAAAAAAAAATGGTACTCAATTGCTCAGTGAATAATGTGTGAAGCTCAATGACAAATACCTATTTATACATTTTTTAATTAAGGATGGCTTTTAGAGCCTAAACTCTGCCTCACTTGCCTGTTATTTGGCTTTTTCTTTTCAACAAAATCTCAAATATTTGCTGTGATCTGTATGTTTAAAGTATCTTTTTTCAGTCTTGGTGGAGGTCTGCTTTCCACAAACAGTACATCTAAATAGCGCATACGTTGTTCTTTTTTTTTTTTTTACATTTAGTTTACATGATTTAGCTACATAACAGAGATATAAAACGTACAAATACTATTTCTGCATTGACCCGATTTTTCTTTCTTAGGAAAAGATTCATGTAATAATTAAAGAAAAATTTAATAAAATGTAAGAAAATAGGAAATAAGAACACTACAAAAAGTAAATATAAATTCTCAATCTGCACCTTCACCTGGATTCTCTACTATTCATAACGTTTTGTTGAAAGCAGTTCAAGAAACAATTTCTGCACTTGTTTAATATCATATATGCATATATCAATCATATATGCGTGCAGCAAATGATTATCTTTTATCAATACATTTTTCTTCAATACAGCTTTTGTATGGGATCTCATTACATTGCGTAGCTAATATTATGGCAACTGATTGTATATCTTAAATTCCCAGTTCATGTGTAAAAGCATTTTGCTCAGTTTAAGCATCAAATTAGCATGTGCAGCAAAACAAAAATAGTCCAGTTGTTTTATAACCATGCAACCTCAGTCAAAATGCTATCCACTTTACAGGGATGTGTATCCTCACACTGCTGTAGAGCTCTTTTATTTTTTTAGAATCAAAATGTCCTTTCTTTTGTATTAATTATTTGGTTGTGGTTTTTCTACCTCATGTTCTTGTATGATTAGATCCTCAATGCATGGTCATTTGTTCTACTTTTATTTTGTCCATATTGAACAGCAGATTCCAATGTAATCTTTGTGTAGAGACGTCCCTGCTGTACTGAAATGTGCTGTAAAGCATACACATCTACTCATTGGATGCTGCTTCTGTTCTGTTAACCCTACAGAGAGCATGATGGTCGGGCCTTGCCTTCCCTTCCGCCTCTTATTTGCATGTTATTATTGTTGTTATGCAGGACTCTATATTACTATTATCTCACAGTGCTACACACGCATACAGTATATACGCTAATATTTTCCAATAAAGACTGTAGTTTTCTTCCTAACCTTCAGTGTGCTTTTTGCTGATTTTCCATGTGCCCTTGCACCTCCCCCAAACCACCCTCTTCTCCCCTTCTCCCTACACACTGTGCTGTCACTGAGACGTTTCCCCCCCCCTCACTCTTTATGTGCTCCCATTTTCAGCTGTCCCTGACAGTCGATTCAACTTGCGACTGCGCTTACTTAGGAGACTTCACTGTAAAGCTCCAAAGTTGAACACCTCAAATTTTCCCCATAGGACACAATAGAACGAGAAATAACCCCTTCAAAAAAACGTTAACTGTATTTTTTGTTTTAAATATCTGTATTAACTGTTAAAGGGGCTGTTTGCAACATTTAGACGAATGTCTAGAGGGCGCTAACTTTCCAATGTATTTCAAGTGTTCTATCCCGCCCTCTTACGTCTTTTAGGACGTAATGACGTAACTACCAACATACATAACACATGCGTGCGCATTAGTTGTGGATGTTGTTAGCCAATCATAGCTATTTGGATAGTTAGTGTTAGCTGTCATTGAATGTAAATAAATTCTATCATAACAACATGACTGCAAATTGTTCGTTGCTTCTCTTGGACTGCTTTTGTATGTGTGCAAGCGTTGACGAGACAGGGTGAGTGACTGCCGTAAACACCAATCATTTTATTTGTACCGATAAAAATTCTAATCAGACAAACTTAGTAATTTTGAAGAATTTAGACCGTTTTCACACATGTGTTCTGTTAAAGAGGAACTGCACTTTTTGGGGGGAATTTTGCCAATCATTCACAATCCTTATGAGACACAAGAACACCATTTTTTTTTTTTGGTGGTCTAACATGTAAAAATCGGCTCGTTCTTGGTGGCTCGCAATGCAGTTAATGGGAGCAATCATATCTACCTCTAAATCACTTAAAATGCATTCAAAAACCGTCAACAATACTTCATTTACGTTCCGTAAACCGTATAATAACTAAGCTGTAGTGACATTGTTATTGTAAGA